>NW_025335548.1:7457186-7515011 GCF_004798865.1 Varanus komodoensis
TTGGAAGTGGGCAGGAGACAACAGGATGGCGTTCAATGTGGATAAGTGCAAGGTCTTGCACTTGGGGCATAGGAATAAGTGTCATAAGTACAGGTTAGGTGACAAGTGGCTGGAGAGCAGCACTTGTGAAAGGGACCTCAGGGTGCTGGCTGACTGCAGGGTAAACATGAGTCAGCAGTGTGATGCGGTGGTCAAGAGGGCGAACGCCACCCTTGGTTGCATAGCCAGAAGTGAGGCTTCTAGATCAAGAGAGGTATTACTACCACTCTATATGACTCTGGTGCGCCCGCAACTGGAGTATTGTGTTCAGTTTTGGGCCCCTCATTACAGAAAGGATATAGCCTGGTTAGAGTCAGTGCAGCGCAGGGCCACAAGGTTGGTGGCCGGTTTGCAGGGGATGCCGTATGAGGCGAGACTGAGGGAACTGGGTCTCTTCGGCCTGGAGAAGAGGATACTCAGAGGGGATCTGTTGGCGACATGCAGGTATGTGAGAGGATGTCACATGGAGATGGGCAGAGACCTGTTCTCCCCTGCAGAGGAAGGCAGGATGCACTCCAACGGAGCAAAGCTCAGGGAACCAGGTTCCATTTGGATGCCAGGAAGCACTTCCTGACAGTTAGGACCCTGAGGGTGTGGAATGGGCTTCCACAAGAGGTTGTTGAGGCCCCATTGGTAAGGGTGTTCAAAGATAGGCTGGACAGAGCTGGCTGGAGTCGGGGGTCAGACTAGATGGCCTGGGAGATCCCTTCTGACTTGCTCTGTTTCTATGTTTCTAGTCTCATGCCCAAATCCCAGTTGTGTTTGTGATTGATAATCACTGTGCACAAACAGACAAATTGTAGAAACGAGGCAGCAATGGTATGCAAACTTTCCATGAGTTTTGTTAGAAAGCTGCACAAATTGATTGTGAGTAAATGTTTGGCAAACGATTCAGCAAACATGTGCTTGTTACACTTTGGGGGCTTTTAAGAGGCCGAGCATGCATGTTGCATGAGCTAAAATGAAATTTCTCATAATCCCTGTGTAAACCTGTACAGGTTTGTGCTTTTCGCTGATCTCAGGCCAAAATATAGTTCATGGTCCACATGAAGTGAATTTAGTCCTAATCTATATTGTTGACTGGATAGCATGGGCTGGTTCAGTCCAGAAAAAGCTTTACGTCTGCCCTACCAGCAAAACATGAAGATGTGATACCTAAAATGGAAAACCAGTGTGGGGTGGAAGGGGAACAGGGGAAACTGCTTTCCAAGTCCCACTCAGCTGTGGAGCTTCCTGGGAAACTCACTCTGAGCCTATGAGAACCCCCTTGCATTCCTCACAAAAATTAAAAAAGGAAGGATACCAATCCAGTGTAGTACTACTAATAAGACAAATCCAACCATTTTACCAGCCAGAAGGGCTAAAAATCAAAAACAAATCCTTTCTCTAATCACATGTCCTTGAGCTCATAGGTAGGAAGCAAAGGTGGAGCAGAAACATGTAATTTTTTCCCCCTGAAATTAAGCCCCTTCTTTTAAAAATTATGCAATGATGATATAGAACAGCCACCAGTCCTGCTTCCATCTCCACCAGAATCAGTGCCCTCTCCATGTTGATGAAATAGGTAAAAGCTGCTTCTTGCCTCTTGCACTTCATTTATTTGTGAATGAAAATACGGATCTGGGGAATGTGTGCATGTGTGTTGGGGGGAGGCATTTGTCCTTTAATAGCACCTTGTGCACTAGAATGTGGCGCAAAAGCGGGACTTTGTGAGTCTAAAACTTTTCTCTGAAAGAAGGGTTCCGTGATGAAATGCGCCACTGCAGTGGAGCACTGGGGCTGCTGCACTCAAGAAAAGGCTTTGGGGGTTTGGGGTGGGGGAGAGGAACCTCTGGGTTATGAAGGCGAGATGCTGGGATTAGACTCCAGCACAAAGGGACTTGTATCCGACTGGGGCCCATTTCAAGGACAAATCCAAGGGGAGCAGAACAAGGGGCGAAATATCAATAGGGGGCCTGCAAAGGAGAGGGGGCTTGCCGCCTATTCCTGCTGACCCAGAAGTCTGTCCTTGGTCCAGAGAGAGATCACCTGGAAACAGCCTCTCTGTATGCAGCTGCACAAATTTTCCCCTGGTGACTGATCGTACAATTTGGGTAGAGCCCATACAGGGCCACTTCTTGCCCGGCTCCTCCTCTGCCCCCAACCAGCCACTGCTACCTGCCCCGCCCTTGTTGCATGTGCTTTGAGGGTCCGTTCTCTGGGCAAGGCATGAGCAGAGAGGTGGTCTTTGAAAGTGCCTGGAAAGGACTGCTCGAGCGAGGCCTCAGGGCTGGCTGGCCTCTCTGGGGAATGCCCCAGATGTTTCTCTGCTCCTGCTGATGCCACATTAGGACGGCGGCCCATGGGCCTTCTCAGAAAGCCCTCCTGCTTGGGGTTTCAGGCTGAGGGACACTCAGGGGGAGGCTCCTGGCATGTGGCCAAACAAAGGGATGCAGTGGCCAAGAGGGCAAACTCCACTCTTGGTTGCATAGCCAGAAGTGTGGCATCCAGATTGAGAGAGGTATTACTCTATACGACTCTGGCATGCCTGCAACTGGAGAATTGTGTTCAGTTTTGGGCCCCTCGTTACAGAAAGGATATAGCAAGGTTGGAATTGGTGCAGCACAGGGGCCACTAGGATGGGCTGGTTTGCAGGGGAAGCCAGATGAGGCGAGACTGAGGGAACTGGGTCTTCTCAGTCTTGAGAGGAGGAGACTCAGAGTGGACCTGTTAGTGGCATACAGGTATGTGAGGGAGTGTCACACAGAGGTGGGCCGTGACCTTTTTTCTCCTGCAGTAGAGGGCAGGACGTATTCCAATGGAGCCAAGCTCAGGTTCAATTTGGATGCCAGGAAGTACTTCCTGGCAGTTAGGACCCTGAGGGCATGGAATGGGCTTCCACGGGAGGTGGTTGAAGCCACATTTGTGAGGGTGTTCAAGGATAGGCTGGAAATGCACATGGTAGGCATGTCATGAGTGGAGTTGGCTGGAGCCAGGGGTCAGACTAGATGGCCCGGGAGTCCCCTTCTGACTCACTCTGTTTCTATGTTTCTCACCCCAGCCTTTGCTGCAGCAGAAGAATGGCTAGTAGAGCTCTCTGGGATGCCATGTGGACCAACGCCTCCCTCTTGGGGATGAGAGAGAGACATGAGCCCAGAGTGGTGGGGCTGGAGGGTGGTAAGCCCAGCTCTCAGGGGTGTCTGCCCACCCTCTGCTCCACTCTGCAAAGCAAGGAGGGTTGCTCTGGAGAGTGGGGCTGGCTGGTTCCTGCTGTGGCATCTGGCACTGAGGGCGGGCAGTCAGCCAGCCTTTCTGGAGGAGTCCCCGCCCTGGGTCTGCTTCAAGTGCAAAATGTGGGGTGGCATTGGGGACACGGCACTGCTGGCAGTGGGATTCACTGCAATGCATGGAGGGGGGCTGGCCCTGAATTCTGGAGCATGCCTATTGGAATTCGTTCTTTGTGAAGACTTTACCCCCCCTGATCTGGCCCAGGGCAAGTCAAACCATGACTCCCTCCTAGATAAAGACATTTCTCACTTATAACAATGGCATGCAGCACAAATAAGCCTTACTTTGCACATTGGGAAAAGAGAGGTCACACTAGACAGAACGCTAACGAAAAAGAAACAGGCTATGAACCTGCGTTTAAAATCTGTTTGATGAAAAAGTCTGTCATTTCTAAAACAAAGCATATGCATGTGACTTATTTAATGGGACTTTTTTTTAATTAAACAAGATGGGAGCGCTTATCTGCAAATTCCAAATCTGTTACAAGATGCTAAGCATTCTGGGTTATCATAGAACTTCCTTGAAAGACAGCCTAATTTTAAATAATAAATAAAAAGCATTGTTGGAAGCCACCAAAAAGGACTGTTACAACCAGTAGGAGTTGGAGGCTACTGATCAGTTTGATGGACCAAATACTCACATGACCTCAGATGGCACAGGAATAAGTTTTGAACTTGCACATCCAAATGAAAAACCCTTGGTTATCCAAAAGACAGCATAGTTCAGTGACCGAGGAATTCTTTTAGGCCAACTCCATATTTAGCTACTTGGCTCAGATCCCAAAGAAGCCATCCATTTACCTTACACATTTAAAGCATTAAATTTAGCTATGAGCTCCCAAAGGAAAAGGTGGGGGAAACCATTTGCTTCATTTTTCCCCAAACCTGTAAATTATGTTCCTGTACATCTTGGTAAAGCCAGGTAAAGGAAGAAAAGGGTTAGGGAAGAAGAGAATCATAGGTACACCTGGAGGTGTCTTTACTGCTGGTGATCTCCTGGAACACCTGCAGGCTGCTTTCCATCCAAAGCAGGAAGCACCAGCATCATGTTACACATACAGTCACCATGGGCTTATTGGGATCATGCAAAGTGTGGGTAATATGCAAGCTCCTTGAAGGCAGAGAGTGACTTATTAAGCTAAAGCACCATGTACACGAATGCATCAAGAGCAGTATGTATAAACCAACCAATCAGCCTACCATTGGATTCGGGCTGTGTTAGGTCCCTGGGACTTCAGTTTTACATTGATTCCAATGGAGTACGAGCACAACTTACTTGGCCCTGCAAGTTTGTGTTCAGGGACATGGTCATGCCAGCATCACCAGCCAGACCCAGATAGAACAGGATCAAACCCTTATCCTCCAATGTTTGCTAACAATAATCAAAATAACTGTTAATAATAAAAATATTGCTGTTGTAGCGTATACAGAAGCTCCTGTAAAACGTGCAAAGGTCTTACCAGGTAGGAATTGAAGCAGAAGTAGAAAAACATTACAGAAAACCAAGACTTAAGCTGTCTGGGAGAAAATATCGTTGAATCTCATATAGCAAAACCGCAAACTAATGATGCACATGTCCTTGTTAACAGTTGCTAAAGAATGAGCAAGCAAGTGGTCCTTCATACTGACTCTGGAAAGTGAAAACGAGGCATTCCATTGGGCATTTGCTCGAAGGCATGCACAGAACTTCTCCGAAATGCAGCCTGGCGTGCACTGCATACAACCTGCCCTGCTTTGCCGCACTACAGCTCCCATAAGCATTTTGTCCTGTTGCTCATCTACAGCAATGCACGAAAGCATCACGAAGTGTCAGAGAATCCAAGAATCCAGTTTCAAGAGCAAGATCGCATTTATTCCCAGCCCAGTGCAGCTTTGAAATGATTACTGTGGAGAACAACTTCGTGGATGAATGGATGGATAACCCGAGATAAGGCAGTGGCAGTCATGAGTAGGAATTAAGGTGCTGTTTGAGAAAAGCAAGCAAATTTGGGCAGCCAAAGGGTGAGTGTAATGGCATGAATGGATGGACAGATGGAAGGAAGGAAGGAAGGAAGGAAGGAAGGAAGGAAGGAAGGAAGGAAGGAGAGGGAGAGAAAGGGAGAGAGAGAAAAAGGTGTGCCAGGAAAAGATAGCACTATTATATTTTAATGTTAGAAATGTTCCCTATATCAAAGGCTTTACTCCTCACCGTGGCCCGTGGCCCACTCGATCAGACAGCAACAAGCAAGCAGATGGACAGAGGGTGGAAGTGAAATCTGGGCAGCACCTTGCATCGCATTGCATTATATCAAAGACAGGCCAAGAACGCACAAGACACATCCAAAGTGCAGGCACGGACGCTGCGAGAAACGAACAACGAAGAAAGAGTGGGGGAGGGGAAACAGGGAAACAACGAAGAATCCGGTGGAGACAAACCTTCGGGTTCTGTGTTCTCTTTGAGGTGCACTTGCTTCAGGGGACAACAGAAGATTTCGTGACACTTTGCCCGAAAGGGGGATTCTTTTTTCTTTAGTTCCGTGGACTGGATGGAATCTTGCCGTAACATAATATACTCCTGAGTGCCCGGGGGAGCGTCATCCATAACTGCGGTTCACCACATAACAAAATGAACTTAAGTTAGAATGAAAGGGAAAGCAAAAAACGAAAGAAAGAAAGAAAAAAGGAAAACCAAAAAAAGTCTAGAGAAGTAAATCAACTTTATAATGATATTGGGAGGGGTGGGAGGGGAGAGAAGAGGGAAGGAAAAACATTGGTAGAGAGGAAATGAAAAAACCAAGTAAATTAATGTACTCTGACAGTGCAGGATAAGGGGAAGAAGGGCGGGAGTTGTTTACTTCTAGATGCAATGCTTACATCAGTCTTCCTAGCAAGTATCTAGAATGGGCTATTATGTTAAGAAAGGTAACTTACATATTTCAAATAACATTTATTGGGGAAAATTCTGAACACAGGCTATCAACAACACATGTAATTTCTCTCCCCCTCCCTTTTTAGCTACAATTTTGTGGCTTAGCATTTGCATGCAGGTTACTTAAAGCCATCGATAAGACTCATGCATTATTTTTTAATTGTTAGAGCTGCAACGCTTATGAAGAGACTAGCAAGAAGCAATTTTCATGGTGCCCACCCCATCCCAGGACATCAGGTGCATGTTGGTGCTACAATCTACAGTCCTAGAGTCATTCTCACATAAATGATTGTCATTGAATGATGCTCAACTCCAAAGTTAAAAGCCATAGGAAACAAAGCTAGGAAAAGAGTAACGGTGTTTGGTAACTGGATGCTCACATTACTCAAATGTGCTCAGAGCATCCCCCGGTCACCACCATATATCAATGCAGTCTTAGAGACTTTTCTTGAAGTCTCTGGAGAAGTGGGAGGGAACCCCTGTTTGGGATAAATCCGGCTTGCTGGAAGCTGGTGGGATCTCCCATTTCCCCTCCCACTCCCCTGTGAATCCAAGACTGCATTCTGCACTTAGGGAAAGCTTGCCATATGTACTGCTCTCACATGCCTAGGAAGCCCTATAATGAAACCAGCAAATACGGCAGAGGATTCTGTGGATTTTCAATGTGTGGGCTTAGATTTGGGGACTCCCCTTTGCTGCTTTCAACAGAGAAGACACTCCTGCTGTTGGGTGCTGTGCATCACACAGAGAAGAGGAAACATCCCCACTGCAGCTGACCTTCGCACACACATACCAGTCAAGTTTCCAAGGAACCACAGTCTTCTCCGGGCTTGAAAAATCCATGTGCTAGTCCAGCCCCCCACAAACCAGTGCACTCTGCAGGTGCTCAGCATCCCTGGTTGTAGCCTGATCCCTGGAGGACATGATCCCAGGATGAGGAACTCCGGCCTAGCGCATTGATTTGGTCCAAAAGGGGAAGGCTGGGGAAAGATTTCTCTAAGCAAGCCTGATCTTCTAAGGAATCAGGCAGGAAAGGTATGATGTATCTGGCAAGGGAAGGTCTTCTCGGTTGTGGCCCCCATAAAGAAGCCCGCCTGGCACCAACTTTGTTCTCTTTCAGGCACCTTCCTCTTCTCTCAGGTATTCGGCACCACACGATGGGGTTTTAAATCAAGTCTAATTTATTTTCTTGATGGTTTTTAAAATGGACGTTATTTTTGCCTCTATGGTCTGTTTCTATGCACACATGTATGTCATGTTCCCAGTGCATTTTAAGGTCCTTGTAAAGCACCCAGAGGGCTTTGGTGATTAGGCAGTATAGAAATGAAGTAATAAACCGCTGACTGAAAGGGAAATTGAGGAAAAGTGAGCTCCACTGTGCGACAGGTGAAGAAAATTTGGGGAAATTCTGCCAAGTGGCCTTTGATTTCTGTTGCTTCCTACACAGCAGTAGGCTGCAAAATCACATTTTTGTAGCAGCAATTGGCTACGGGCAATGTTCAAACAATTTGTTCTCAGGGTCTGACGTGCTCAAGGCTGACAAAAGATGGAGGATGAGAAGTGAGGTAAACCTCATAGCAACTCTTTTGGGAGGGAGTTCTGTCAAACAGGGTCACCTCCCAAAGGGCCCCCTTTCTTTGGACCTCCACCCCAGGCATTTATTCCCCTGCTTTGTTAAGGCATCTTCCTCAATTTTCTTTGTGGGACAAGGTGTGCTTCCTTTACACAGAAATCCCCCCTGTCCCCAGCATTTGTCTGTCTCTGCCTCACAGCAGCTCTCACTGTTGTGTCCGCTGTTGTACAGAGAATAAGCAGAGAAACTCATTCCACGTCAAAGCTTAACAGCTGACTTTCCTTGCTGTTTAAAAAAAAATCTGGAAAGCATAAGAAAGGCCCTGGAAGATGAGGAAGCCTTGAAAAATATCTACAAACATCTACAAACAAGGGATCACGAGCACATGATGAAACTTCTTGCACAGAAGCCCTAAGAAAACTATTATTGAAATATAATAATAATAATTTATTCAACTTATTTTCTGCTATAACTAGTCCAAAGACTCTCTAAGTGGATTACAACAATTTTACAAAAAATAGCATCAAATTTTAAAACACATAAAAGCAACATACAGTAAAAAATAGAATAAGCAGCTGAAGGGTCAAAGATCAATAAGTTAACATATATTAAGACTAGAAGCAGTATAAATAACATCATAATTTAAAATCAACTGTTAAAATGTCTGGAGAAGAAGACTGTTTTGCCTGGTCTCGTCTGGCAAAAGGAAAGCTTGGGAGCTTCCCAGTGTTTCTCCTATCACTAAAAATGGATGTTTGTGGGAATAACCAGCCCATGGAATTACCCACCCACTTGACCTCGTGTGCAGTCAGATCAAACACTTTGGAGTCCCTCTTAACAAACCAGATGCCTTGTCTTGCACATTACTTGGTGTCACACACCATCAGGTGTGAGCATTAACCTCCTTCGGCAAAGAGATTTTTAAACCAACATGTATCATTAAAAGGGAACTTAAACCAATTTGGGAAGGAAGAGAGAGAGAGAGTACACCATTCCGGGAGGGCCACGGACCACATTCCTGGACCACTGCTCTGAGCAAACTTGCTTTATTTAAGGAGAACGCAGTTCTGAGCCAACAAGGCAGAGCGGGGCTCAAGAAATGGGAGTTAAGGCAGCTTCTAGGGCATAAGAAAGAGACAGAGGTTCTCATTGGAAGTAGAAATCTCCCCCCACCAAAAAAGTCATGCAAAAATCAGTGCTGAATGGTGGGGCAGCGGAGGAACAAACTCGCATTTCTCCTCATCACAATGAAACTAGAACCTTGTAAGAAAAAAAACTAAGATGGCCTTGGGTCAGGATTCTTTTTGTTTGAGCCCTTTCCTCCATCCTTACTTCTGTCTCTTGGAGCAGCTACAGCACATGCCCAAGACCATTTCTGTAGGTACTTTGATAGCTGCTGTTAGACATTGCAAGTTGCTATCAATCTGCCGTTTTCCTATCTAGAGCCCAGACAGTCTGGGCAACCTTTTGCTCTTTACTGCATCCTATTATTTGCCAGCATCCCACTTAATGCATTGGCCTGGCTGGTCCTGAGACTCCAGTGAGCGGTACAGTGCACCTTTCCATTCTGAGAGTGGCCCTCCAAGAAAGCAAGCTCAGATGAACATTCTACAGCCACAGCTATCAAAAAGCAGCTCTTGGAAACCATGGGGTCACGGAAGAGCCCTCTTGCCTTCCACGAACTCGCCCAAATATTCAGCTCAATGAGCAGCCTTCCTCAGAGTCAGAGGCTCAGTTGGTGGGAAGTCCCAGAGCAGTGCTTGTGATGGCACCTGGGTGGCAGAAGGCCCTTCTTAGACAGATCTGTCAGTCTCCTCCTCTTGGGCCAGCAAGTCTTTTAAAGATCTGTCTGCTTCTGCACAAATAATTGATATTTCTGCTTGGTTTGATCGTGATTTCATGCTGCATTAAGACAGCAGTATAAGAGCATGTTTCCATCCTGCTGGCTGGCTGGGCTATGCTACTGCAATGGTTGGAGCTTTTTCTGTCTCAACTTGTACAGGATTGCACGCTTACCATACTGATCACCTTCCATATTGATTTTGTTGAACATGCCATCCAGAAAAGTGAGATGGTCCGCTAGCATCCACTTTCACTGGCAACAGCTTTGGGGGATGGGCCAGCTCCAGCCCATGCCTCCCTGGGTGCTTTTAATTGGAGATATCAGAGATGGGGATATAAATATCGCAAAACAGCTCAGTGGGTCCACACCTGCATTCCAAAGTGGTGCAGTCCCCAGAGGACTGTAGCACACAGTTCATGGAAAGGGTAGATCAACTCTGTATTCCCACCTTGCAGAAATCTTTCCTGGATTCTGAAATTCTGACAAAACCTTCTGTGAAGGTGGATGGAGCTGTCTCTGCAGCATGATTGATACCATTATTGCAGAATGAACTCTACAGCCGTACCTTGACATGATGAATTGCCTAAGGCTAGGAACTGAATTTATTTTAAAAAACCCAAGAGCATAGTAATATTTAAAAAAGGAAACAGTGAAGGAGGGGGAAATTGTACACTCATGGAAATGCTGCACTTGCTGATATGGTGACAGAAACGAACAACTTAATGGAAGAAATGTAAGGATGTCTTCAGCGTAGATGAGGCCGGGGCTTTAATTACTGCTCCAGTGTTCCAATTAATGTGAAATGTTTAACAGGCTTCTGTCAAAGGCAGGCATTTGCAGGCAGGGATAAAGGGCACTGATCTAGGAAGAGACACTCATGCATCCTGCACAAGAATTGCTCACCAGAAGAATTCATGCCCATGAGCCTCGTGATTGGTGCGAGCAACAAGAAACGTACATATGGATTTGTCAGCGCATAATAAAATGAATGGGAAATGATGGAAAGAGCAACTTAACAAACAAGCAAACAAAACAGATTCATTAAGTCCATGAAGGAAGGACTGGAAAATGGAACCTAAATGAGGAATGACATAATTAAATTAAATCTATGCCAGGACTAATACTTGGCTTGCCAAAGAGTGTTCTGGCAATTATTGTGCAATGGAGGAGGGAAGTAATGGGTTGGATTGCATTGGCCCTCTCAGCTAGGCAGCCACTACAATGAAACCACATTGCACAGTGTTGCAGCCCAGGCAGAGGTAGGTGCTCTGGAATGGCTGAATGTGGCCCATGTGTGGAGGGCCCAGCATCCTTCTTTGCCACCAGCCACCATTGCTGGTCAACAGCAGGGGCAACATCAGGTCAGTTCTATGCACAGGCCCTCCCGTTATGGTTGCTGAGGTCCTGGCGTTTACTTTGCCCCCTTCTTGCTCATATAGAAAGCCTCTCCCACGTGCTGCTCCCATGACACTGGGGCTGTGGGCAAGGGCAGAGGGAGTGGCCAGGTGTCCCACATTACAGAGGACAGCCCTCTGTTTTGGAAAGGATGCTGCTCAATTGGAATGTCTCCTCCGTTTGAAGGCCTATTCAGTCCAAGCTGTGTTTATAGTTGGAAGGAAGGAAGGAAAACCCGGTGGCCTTGAAGTTGCTTGCCATACTTTGTAGTTGGACCGTGCACTGAGCAGAGGCACAAATTACCGGACAGGATTTGGCACAGTGAAATAAGCTCCTCTCCTTTCTGCTTTGGTGGGTACCAGTCTGGCAAGAGCTGGACGTGGCACTCACGGATTACCTGCTTCGCCAATTTTTCTCTGCTAATGAACACCACATCCCACCTGAACCATCAGACATGTCCTTTCCCTCACCACTCTGAATTATTAACACTTTATCCTTTGTCATTCGTGACCCCCTTTGCAAAAAATAGACTGTATAGTATAGACTGTTCTTTTACCTATATGCAGATTGCTCTGTTCCTTTCTCTCTCCCTTTAACACACACACACACACACACACACACACACAGCCACAAGAGTTGGCACAAGATATAACTCACAGTATCAGACAGAGTGAAAAACTAAGAGAGAGAGAGAAAATCATCACTTTTCACATACCTGTCCCTCCAAATGCTTATTTATGACTGCCTCCTGCGACCACGGCAGATAAATGCTCATCAAGAAAGGGAGATCCTGCTCTATCACTGAGCTGTAAGTTATATCCCGGTGCTTTGGAAAGTGCACACATTTGGGAAGCACCCTATATTTCTCCGGCACTGGAATGTGTTCCAGAGCAGGTAGAGTAGGAAGTAGTGCATGGGACATGTTTTCAGTTTGAAATCACCTGCATTCAGCAAGGGTGGGGGAAGTTAGCTGTTAGCCAGTCAGATTCTTCCTATATGAGGCAATGCTCTCTGTAAGAGGAGTGGCAAAGGCTGGGAGTTTCCGTATTATTGGCCCAGTATCTCCACTCTAGGCTGTCCTAAGGAGTCATCCATGGTTCTGAACCTAGTGGGATCTTGGGCAAACCTCCCAGGGCAGCGGTTCTCAAACTTTTTCAATTGGGGGCCAGTTGAAAGGCTGTGGGGAAGTCGCAGTCCAGTGAGGCGGGGTGCCTGGGGCGCAGGCTGGTGACGTGCCATCGGGCGCGTGCGAGGTGGCATTGGGCGCGCGTGAGGCAGCATCTGGCACGCTCGGTGGTGGCTCGCTCGCTCGGAGATCTCCCAGCGAGTCCAAAACCATCTCCGAGTGAGCAAGCCACCACTTCCCTGCCTGCACAGCAAGCGCACGGGCAGGCAGCAAACGGCAGCGTGGGCCGGATGGATGGCCATGGCAGGCCGGATGCATCCTGTGGGCCATAGTTTGAGGACCCATGTCCTAGGATTCCCTCCCTCTGGGGGTGCCCAGCAGTTCCTCAGAAGGATACATTTTAATGCATGCTTTCATTGCATTCATCCTTTTTTCCAAGTTATTAAAACAAGCCCATTTCTTAACGTTGTCATCAGCTCAGCACATGTGCAAATAAACAGAATCACCAGCCTGCACATGGCATTTATAGCACCCTAGTCACAAGTTGGGAATTATATTTTCTATCGCCCACATCTGCCTCCTTGACCAAGGGTGAGATGACTGTCTGTTTGTGAGACCAAGGCTGGGACTGCAACAAGCTTGCACTGTCAGAGACATGCCAAGGACGCTGCAGCGGTGCTGCTGGCGCTTCAAGCAGGGCATGGGACGGAGAGAAATGGGGCTGGCTCTGGTCCCAGTGGTCCTGGACTACCAGGAAGGGTAGGCATGATTGAGTACCTGGCAAAGGTCCATCTGCCCACACCAGCATCTCTTCTTCGCCATTGTAACATCGTTTGCTCCTTGGCCTCACTCTGGCCCAGTAGGAAGGAAGAGCAATGCTGAATATGACGTGGTAGACTGCCTTGAATCCCAGTGCTGGGAACAGGCAGAAAATAGATGCACGGATATCATGATGATGACCACCGCCTTTGCTCATGGTCTTTTTATCTGTCAAGCAACAAGAGTGGGAGCAATGAGGAGGAAGAGGAGAAAAAGGTGCTCATGACAAAAGTAGTGAGAAGGTAACCTCACTGAAGGAGGTGGCCCAGGGAAGGCACCTTGTCCAAGGGCCACCAAAACCAAATCCTTATCTTTTATATAGTCTCTCCTCCTCCTCCTCCTCCTCCTCCTCCTCCTCCTCCTCCTCCTCCAATACTCCACTTCCAAAAGCATGTACTGCTAAGCTTTGAAAAGGAGGATGCAGAGAAACATCAAAACATGCCTCCACTGACGGAAGGAAAACCTGAGCTGCCAGGCCCCACCAGGTTTTGGAAGGTCTTGGGGCAGACAAAGTCCCAAACCCCATGAAGGAACCCCATCCATCCACAAGGGAGGAGCTGAGCTTCCAGTTCTCTGTTCTGTGATTCTATGGTCCCATGAGAATGATCCCTCAGAGAGTGGGCTTATTCAAATGTTTCTCTGCAGTCCTTGGCTCAAACTTTGTGAAGAGGGAGATGTATATTGGGCACAGCTCCGGACAAAATGCATCCTAGGCTACACTGTGTATGAAAATCAATGCAAATGTTTTGGCAAGTGTATTTGCATAAAAAGCACAATTAGCAGGCTGATGCAGACACTGCAAGGAACTAACTTAAGTCCAATTCTTTCTCTTTTTTCTTTATTTTCATCACTAATCTCTCCCTTTACAGAGGTGTCTTTTTTTTTTTTTTTAACTAAAAAGCCCCAGACGCTTTGGCCTTTTCTCCTGGGTTCAGGTGGGCCAACCAATCTAATATGCCATCACAGCTTCCTCTGGGCAGTTCCTTTTGAAACAAGCAGTGGCGTCATCTCCAAATAACTTGACGCTTTTGCAGTTGCTAAGCGAAAGACGTTTTCTCCTTGCACAAGCTGATTAAGGGCTGCCTTTTAAATTATGGATCAAAGAATCGGTGCTTGGGGATCCAAGGACATTCTGCATTTTAGGCAGATCAAGGCTTCATAGCTGGTTTTGATACAGTCCGTTTGGTGGAGGAAAGCGCTGCAATATGCGTATATATGTGTATTGGGAAGGAGCTGGCATGGATACGGCAGGTTAGTGGCTGCCCAGCAATCTCTCCATGCATGAAGCATCCGCAGTATGTTCAATGGTCTGCGATTCCTAAACCAAAGGAGGGGATGCATTTTTTAAAATTAACAATTTCTTGATTTTTAATCTGCCATTCCTTTTATGTTTAATGATTTTTATGTTTCTAATTTTATATTCTAATGCAGATATATTGGGAATAAACTAATTTCACTAATTTCTATCTTGCCTCAAGGTAGATCTTTCAGTCCCAGTTACAGATGTGGCAATTTGATGGATGCAGTGGGGAGAGTGTGACTGTGGACAAAAGGAACAGGAATTGATTCCAGAAAAAGTTTGAGGGGAAAGCATTCTCCCCATTTTTTCCAAAACTCCTGTGGAAAGATGGGGATTATTTTCTTGTTTACTCCTTACCCCTTTCCTGTTTTCTTTCTCAATCATTGTAATGTTGGACTGAGACTTGGGAGACCTGGATTCTAGCTCCCACTTGGCTAGACAACTTACTTGGTGATTTCTAGTTAGAAGCTACCCTCTGCCTGACCTACATCACAGGGTTCTTGTGAAGATGGAATGGAGAGGAGGAAGGTTATGGAAGCCTCCTTGCATTCCTTGTAGAAAAAAGTGGGATATAAATGTAATAAAGGTGATGGCACAGGCAAACCTCTCTGGGGAGCGAATTCCACAATTGGGTGCCACCACAGAGAAGGCCGTTCTCCTGGTAGTCACCCTCCTAACCTCCTTCAAGGAGGGCACCTGGAGAAGGGTGTCTGACCCAGATCTTAAGGGGCAGGCAGGCACCTAGGAAAGGTGACCAGCCCCTAAGCCGTTTACGTATTTTGGCCTGCTTTTGCTAGCTCACCTCGCATCAGTATCCCTTTGGCTGCCAGGAGGTACTTCATGAAGCACTAAGTTCTCACCCTGCCATGCAAGACATTCACATCACCGGAACAGATATATATTTATATGCATATGCACATGGCAAATAACAAAGTCCTCCCTTTTATTCCTGGGCTTATCACATCAGTCTTGAAGAAAGGATGACTTTATTTCTTTTTTTATGCAACAGTTCCTAACTGTTCACATACATAAGGAAGTTACGGCACAAGGTAAGGAAAGGGAGCTTCCTTCAGGAACCAAATGCTCTGCTAACACAGTTCCCCATGGTTCTGAACATGGAAGTGAACAGGTGAACATAAAATGAAGGGAAATGTTGCGCAGCGCCAGTGCAAAGGTATGGGGTGGTGGTTGTGTGCACTGCTGAAGCACAAGAGAGTGACGTTGTTGGATTCTAAGGGCTGCTTCAAAGCTTTGGACACAAGTGGCAAGTCTTGAAAGAAAGGGGGTCAGCATGGCCATTTTCATAAGCATCACCCACAGAGAGTCCAAAAACCCAGGCAGCTGTGTTGTTCCCCCTCAATAAACCAGTTGCAACAGTTTTCACCACCACCAGGAGTGGGCATTTTCTAGAGCTAATGGGTTTAATGCCTGTGTAAGATGGAGACACTGCAAAAGACTTCGCATTACACCAGGGAGTGGTAGACCGTGGCTGGGAGAACCCATTTTGCCCCGGCCAGAAGGAAGATTTCAGCTAAGCTCAGGGGAAACAGGGGGCAGCAGCCATCTGTGCCACTGCTAATGCAAAGTTCTGGAGTGGCCGCCCTATGCGCTCAGGTTTCACTACACCATCGTGCAGCTGATTTGGCAGATCACTGCATAATAATCTAGAAAGGAGGACTGACAGGCAGAGAGATAGTTGTGACTGAGAACCTCTCCTTGTGTTTCTGATACCCATTACAGACTGGCTAACCCCAAACAGACTGGTCAGTTTACATTCCGATCCCAAAGAAGGGCAATGCCAAAGAATGTTCAAACTAGCGCACCATTGTACTCATTTCACATGCTAGCAAAGTGATGCTCAAAATTCTACAAGTTAGGCTCCAGCAGTATGTGGACCGAGAACTACCAGAAGTACAGGCAGGATTTCGAAGAGGGAGAGGAACTAGAGATCAAATTGCCAACATACGCTGGGTCATGGAGAAAGCTGGGGAGTTCCAGAAAAACATCTACTTCTGCTTCATTGACTATGCTGATGCCTTTGATTGTGTGGATCACAACAAATTGTGGCAAGTTCTTAAAGAGATGGGAGTACCAGACCATCTTATTTGTCTCTTGAGAAACCTATATGTGGGTCAAGAAGCAACAGTGAGAACTGGACACGGAACCACTGATTGGTTCAAAATTGAGAAAGGAGTTCGGCAAGGCTGTATACTGTTGCCCTGCCTATTTAACTTATATGCAGAGCACATTGTGCAAAAGGCCAGGCTAGATGAATCACCATAGAAACATAGAAACAGAGCGAGTCAGAAGGGGTCTCCCGGGCCATCTAGTCTGACCTCTGGCACCAGCCAGCTCTGCTCATGACATCTCCACCATGTGCACGTCCAGCCTATCTTTGAATACCCTCACCGATGGGGCCTCAACAACCTCCCGTGGGAGCCCATTCCACACCCTTGGGGTCCTAACTGTCAGGAAGTGCTTCCTGGCATTCAAATAGAGCCTTGGTTCCCTGAGCTTTGCTCTGTTGGAGCGCGTCCTGCCTTCCTCTGCAGGGGAGAACAGGTCTCTACCCACCTCCGTGTGACATCCCCTCACACACCTGTATGTCGCCAACAGACCCCCTCTGAGTGTCCTCTTCTCCAGGCTGAAGAGACCCAGTTCCCTCAGTCTCGCCTCATACCCCATTCCCTGCAAACCGGCCACCAACCTTGTGGCCCTACGCTGAACTGACTCTAACCTGTCAGAGTTAATCACCAGTTGGAATTAAGATTGCTGGGAGAAATATCAACAACCTCAGATATGCAGATGATACCACTCTCGTGGCAGAAAGTGAAGAGGAACTAAAGAGCCTCTTGAAGTGGGTGAAGGAGGAGAGTGCAAAAGTTGGCTTGAAACTTAACATTAAGAAAACTAAGATCATAGCATCCAGTCCTCTCACTTTCTGGCAAATAGAAGGGGAAGAAATGGAGGTAGTGACAGATTTTATTTTCCTGGGCTCCAAGATCACCACAGACAGGGACTGCAACCAAGAAATTAAAAGATGCTTGCTCCTGGGGAGGAAAGCTATGGCAAATCTAGACAGCATACTAAAAAGTAGAGACATCACCCTGCCAACAAAAGTGCGTATAAGTGAAGGCTATGGTTTTCCCAGTTGCAATGTATGGCTGTGAAAGCTGGACCCTAAGGAAGTCTGAGCACCGAAGGATTGAGGTCTTTGAATTGTGGTGCTGGAGGAGACTCCTGCAAGTCCCCTGGACCGCAAGGCCGGTCAGTCCTAGAAGAGATCAACCCTGACTGCTCTTTAGAAGGCCAGATACTGAAGATGAAACTCAAATACTTTGGCCACCTAATGAGAAGGAAGGACTCCCTGGAGAAGAGCCTAATGCTGGGAACAATAGATGGCAAAAGAAGAAGGGGACGACAGAAGATGAGGTGGCTAGATGGAGTCACGGAAGCAGTTGGTGTAAGCTTAAGTGGACTCTGGGGGATGGTGGAGGACAGGAAGGCCTGGAGGAACGTTGTCCATGGGGTCGCGATGGGTCGGACACGACTTCGCGACTAACAACAACAAACCCCAGTCCTAGGTAGGGATGCACGAGGAATCTAGTTTGGGGCTGGGAATTGGTCAGATTTCCTGGGCTTGGCTCCCCAGACTCTGGTCCAGTTCTCTCTTCCCTTAAGCCTGCCCCGTGCCAGTTGTGTTTGTGGACACCCAGCAGGAAAAGGGTTCAAATGGCACTCTGCTTCCGCACATGTGAATTGTGAGCTGTGCCTACTTTGCTCAAGGAATCACAGAATTTGTGCATGGTGCACAAAGAAGCTGCATTCCTGAGCATTCATGGACTTGATTTTGGCCTGGCTTGCCTCCTGGCCAGGGCCAAACCTGGGAAGGAAGCCCTGCAAATGCAGAAGGGATGACCTCATCTCCCCACCTGGAGTCACAGGGCTTAGACTGTAGTTTTGTAGAAGACAGGGACTAAAGGGGGTGCTTCCTCGCCATGCTATCATAGCACTGGATTGATAGGAGGAGTGGTCTGCAAGCTTGCATTTCTGACAGCAATACAGTCCTCCAGCCATACTTGCCTGCTCCTCCATCCAGCGCTACCCTGCCTCATCAATTAGCAGCCTTGCCTCTGTGTTAATTGAAAGATAACTCCTGAGGAACAAAACAATGTTGCACTGAGATGCATTTCTCTGCCTAATCCCAGGCCTCACATAAATAAACCACAGGCAGCCTGTGGAACCCACAGAAATGATAGATCACACCTCAAGACACAGGGAAGAGCCAGCTTCACCAGCTTCAAGCGCCTCTACATCTTAGCACCTCACTTCCACATATTTCAAATGCTCAGGCACTTGGCATGCTTAGCATGGAAGTCCTTGCAGCCAACCTGCAAAGTAGGTAAAAAGCATAATCCCCCATGGCGCCGAGTGTCCCTGCCTCTTTAGCCATGTTTCTGTGTGTGTCTGTCATCCTCTCTCTCTCTCCACCTTGCTTGTCTGCTGATATTCTCCCTCAGGAAGGAGGTCCAGCTTGTGCATCCTGACAGCAACATCTGCCACATTTTCCTTTGCTGGTTAATGGATAGTTGCATCAATATGGGCATCCAGGACACTGTATATCATTGTTCACAAGTGCAGCTTCATTTCTTCTGAAGTATCCTCAAAGCTGAAGTCCACTGTCTTGGCTGGACCAGGCCTCTGGTTAAAGGGGCAAGTACTTATAGACCAGTGTGCATCGTTTGCATGGTGTATGTGTGGACACAGGGACATTTTGGTCTTGATAGCTCAGTGACCTTCTGGAGAAAAACACTGAGCTGGTCCAGTGAGCCCATGGTGCAGCTTCTGGTCCTCCAGTGGCCCAAGGGACCAGGGCATTCAACAAGAACCCAGCCAGCTCTTCTGCTTTTCTTATCCAGCGTATGTTTGCTTTTATTTAGCATTCATATACTGTTGCATTTGGGATTAAATGTGGGGAGGGGGAAGCCAAGCTTATGTATCATCCTAGCAGAGATTCAGCCAATTTAGGTCAAAGAAATCCTGTCTCCAGTTTTCTGTTGGAGATCAACATCGATCATATCTTAGATTTCTCTGAGTTGAGCTTGTGTGCCTGGAATACAGATTTGTGCCAACTGCAGCTTCCTGTTTCCCTTGCTATCCCATTTTGTTTGTTTTAATTCAAGTCCTTCCTGTTGCAGAAGCAAGCAGATTTCTGAAGACAGAAGTAGCAGCAGCAGCAAATAAATATTCTAAAATGCATCTCTAAAAATAAGCGACTCTCCCTAATGCCAATGGACTTGGGAAAAGCTGGCTTGCCCTGCTCTTCTCCCATCAATAGCAGCTTGAACTTCAGCAATCAGCAAGTGAAGTTTGCCATAGCCTCGAGATAAAGAGGATCATCAGCTAATGTGTGTGCACAGATAAGTAAAGTTGGAAAGGGTCAGTAAGGACATCAGGTCTACCCACTACCCCTGCTCAGTGCAGGACTTCTGGTACCACGTCACATAAACCTTAAAGGCAAAAGCGCAAGAACTCGTTTTTTTAAAAAAAGAAGTTGGCAATATGATTATCATCTGGCAAAATAAACACAATGCATTTGATGAAATACTTTCAGAAAGTGTTATTTTAATGAATTAATATTAATAGATAATTGTACAAGAATGTATTGTGTATAATTTGCCTTCTTATCATGAATTGTTTCATAAATTTCATAAATTCTGATGCATTATGCCTAGAAATTAATTATTCCATTAGATAAAGTTTGGTCAAAGGCTTGTGATGAATTGATCTTCACATTATTTAATATCTGTATTCATTATCTCATACTGCATATGATGCATTTGTTACGAGTCATTCTTAATACTGTAATTTGTGGTCCTGGTGTCTACAGCTGCTGCTCACATATTCTGAATGTGGGGCATAAAGACGAGAAATTTGCTATTTCTTAAAAGGAAAGCTAAGATGATGAGGTTGAGATTATGCACATGGCAAGAGATGCTGTGAATTTGGGTGCGGTTGCAAACATGCGGCTCCCATAGCTTTTGTGAGCTATGTTAACTCAGAAATATGGGGCTGAAGGAGCCTTGCTCAACAGAAAGTCCTTCAGTTATGTTGCCTAGGAATTGCGGGAGTTGCAGACCAACACATCTGGAAGGCTGGGCAAAGAAGGCTGGCAAAGAAGGTGCCAACACTCTTGGCAGAAAACTTTCCCTGTTTCCTTAAGTTTAGAAGCTGGAACCAAAAGGAGGCAGCTGTAACAACCCACCAGGAAAGCTGCAATCTTACAGGTACCAACTGCAGTGACTGGTATCCCTCCACCCTCAGTTCAAGATCACAGCATACTTTAATTGCTTGTGCCAATAATACGTGAATTTGGAGCTGGGGCTGCTGATGGGTCACTGCCATGGTGGTGGACACCCACTTCCCGCTCCCTCCTCATTCCTTCTGTGTAAGAGGGGCCATGGTCCAGTGCCAAGCACATTCTTTGCATGCAGAAGGACTTGGGTTCAGTCCTGAGCATCTCCAAGCAGGGAAGGAAAATTGCCTGCGGTCCCAGAGATCTGCTGCTGCCTGCCAGTGTTAATAATGCTGGACTGAATGGACCCATGGCCTGACACGATATTAGTGTTCAATAAGCTTCTTCAGTTATGTTTGCATACTGTCTCACAGCCACACGACTTTTGCATGCCAGGTGGCAGGGACTGGTAGTTGTCTTGCCAGGGGAAAGTGGTGGCGGTGACCTCTGAGGAGCCCCCAGGACAGCTGCATCAACCGCCATCCCCAGCAATGGCTTGAGGAGCTATTTTGGAAGAGTTAAGAAAGCCAGTGTGCACATAAAGGGTTGCCCATACATGCAACCAGCCATCCAAGCCCCACATATGTTTGCAGAGAACTCTGCCACACTGATAGACCCTGCAGGCAGTTGTGGTGAGCTGGTGCTTCTGCTGGTACAGAGCATCTTCAAGGTGGTCTTCAGAAGAACTTTCTACTGAAAAACTAGTGCCTGAGCTTGCCTCTTGCCTCGTCCCTTCCACTCCCTGTTCTGTTAGCATTGTGTCTTTGAGACTGAAAGCTCAAGGGTGAGCAGTGTCTCACCACTGGACTTTGCAAGCCCATCTGGGAGCCTCCTTCACTGGAAGAGCATGGTCAAAATCCTCTTCAGCTTTCAAAGAAATGAATTTAAAGCTTGAATATAGACATCAGCCTGAAACTGCCTGCAGAATGTGTGAAATGGACCTGAGGCTAGTGTTCAGGGAAGGATCATGAAACCTCAAAGGAGACTTTTGGGTCTAGGAAGTGCGGCAACCAACTCTCCTTCCATGCCCATGTCCACATACGTGTCACTGCAGCTGGGGTTTCATTCACTTCAATGAGAAATTCATCCCCCTTTCCCTGTGCATGTGTACTTGATTACTTCCAGGCATACAAGTGATTGTACCTAAAAGTAATGTTATGCCACCTTCTTGCAGACTGTCCCCCCCCCCACCTCCCGTCTCTTCCTTATTCAACATCAACTCCAGTAAGCAAGAGCGCGATGGAAGGATGCTAACAAAAGAAAAAAATCCGGTGTGGAAATGAAGTGTTCTTTCTTCACAGCCCTATTTCCTCCCCGTAGCCACGTTCCCCTCCCTCTTCACTTCTGACATCACAATCCGTTACCATGGCATTGGGGAGAAATGTCAGAATGATTATGCTCAAGCGTGCAACCTTCTAGCAAGGTGAAGTCCAGGAAACGGGAACTGGGGTGAAGCAAGATGGTGGCTGAGTAAGGAGGTGCTCTTGAAGGAGCGGCAAGAGCTGACCAAGCTGAAAGGGCAGGTTATGGTTTACTTGCCTCTCCGTCAGACAGAAGAAATGCCTCCAAAAAGGAACATCAACCAATCAGCCAGCCAGCCAAAGAAAAGACCCCTGCTGATAAAAACGCCACTCACCTTTTCTAACTCAACCTGACACACTACATCTCTCATGATCCCCAGCCAGGGGGGGGATAAATGTCCAACCTTTATAACGCCTGTACTATTAGCACACTGATGTTGGAAGTATCCATTCTCTCTCACCCACTCCTCCATCCATTTTGCAAAAGTTACTCTGTCCCACCTACTGAACAAGACACCCCTGCTGATAAAAATACCCCTATCCTTTTCTTTCCCCAACCAGGCACACTAGAGCTCCCATGATCCCCAGCCAGCATGGGCAGTGTGAGACAGGGCTGATGGGGAATGAAGTCCAAAACATCGGGAGGGTGCTAGGTCAGGAGAAGCTGTGCTCTCTGGGATCTTGAACAAGATCAAGAGGCAGTCCTTCATTAAAAGCAAGGGCTTCAGTGTCATTATTGTTAGAAAAAACGATTATCCAGCCGATGCGTCCCCTTCACTCTGCTCGAAGGGCACTTAGCGGCAAAATGGGGGGCGGCTCAATCTCTAGCTGCAGGCCTTTATTCTACTGCGCTCTCCTTCTGCTTAGGAACCCAGCATGCTTCTGATTCATGGGTTATGAAGTGTCACCATGAAAACTCCCAAGAGGTTGATTATCTGGTGCTACTTTTCATTTAGAAATAAAACGAGAGGTGGCATGGATCATGTCGAAGAGAGCTGGGGATGTGAAAACAGAGGGGAAGGGAGGGAAAACTAATACGTTGGGTTAAGTGAAACATCATCATGTCTCAGGCATCGCAAGTGCTTCCCTCAACCCCTGCCTCCACTTTCATTGCATTTGTAAACCACCTGTTTTTCCCAATTTTAGTCTCCCTTGAATCTCCCTAAAGGAAAGCCATGCATCAAATAACTTCCCCACCCCTTCATCCATTTAATCCTCCTAACAACCCTGAAAGGTAGGCTGGGCTGAGAAGAGCAGCTGGGCCAACAGCACTCAGGAAGCTCCTCGCCCAGATGGGAATTTGGCCACCCTTGTCAATCCATTAAGCATTTAGAGCTCACCTGGAATGCAGAGTTCAGTTATGGGCATCCAGGTTTAAAGGGATGCTGATAATCTGGAGAGAGTTCTGAGGAGGGCAATGAGGATGATACAGGGCTTGGAAAATGAGCCTTATGATGAGAGGCTGAAAGAACTTGAGAAAAGAAGACTATGAAGTGACATGATAGCACTCCATGGGTACCTCAAAGGCTGTCACAAAGAAGGAAAAGAGCTCCTCTCACTCACTGCAGAGGGTTTGACACAGAGCAAGAACTTAGACTACAGTACGCCTGGTGCAGGCTAGAGGCAAGAGCAATACGAGAGTGGAACCAGTTGGCAAGAGAGGCTTTGTGCTCCTCTGCACTGGAGACACTCAAGAAGAAGCCGGACAGCCATCTGAGTGGGATGGTGTAGCTTGTCCTGCACCAGCAGGGGGCTGGCCCCAGCGGCCCCTTCTGACCCATCTATTCTATGATTCTATAACTTGGGATGGAGGAGCAATTAATGTGGATGTATCTAATTCATCCAATATGCAAACCAAATTCGGTTATCCTTTCAAGCGTGCACTTCTCAGAATTTTGCAATGGGATTGTCCAGTCAAAAACATGTGTATAAAATGATGTATATTAGAGAAAGGGCATTCAGAAACATACACATTCACCAAAAGGCATTTAAATAAGTTCTGTTTTGGAAATGGTTTGTAAGATGTGCACATCAGGCAAAATTGTGTAAAAGTGCGTGTGCCCGAAGAAATATGCACCAAAAAGCGCACAGACTTCAGTGTGATCATAAAAAAAATCTCAGTCTGAGGATCATCTGAAGTCTTGAAAAATGATAAAGTGAAAGAAACTGAAATTGATGGATTCATCCATACCTATTCCCTACTAGGAAATCCTTGATGGATCCAAATGGGTTTAGATTTCTATTCTGATGGGAAGACAGCAGTTTGGAATTCCAGAGATTCATGAAGACCCTGGCAGACCCCACAGGAACAGTTTTACTATCGATTGCATTAGCAAATGTTCACCTTCCTTGATACATTATGCCCATCTCTTCCGGCTTCCATCACAACCCATTTACTGCTCCTTTCAGCCTCCCAGCTGCCTGCTTACTGAGCAGAGCTGTAGAAGCCGGCTGGGGGGACTCATGTTGGCCCTTCCCCTTCTCTTTTCCTGCTGCTGACCCCCTTGGGTGTGGAGATGAATGGGCAAGGCCATGAGCAGGTTGCCATGATCAGGAAGAGCAGAAGGACCAGGAAATGTTGTGAGGCAGTTCGGAGGAGATGTACTGGATCAGGCTGAAAACCTATCTATGGTGATGCAGTGGCACATTTCAACATGGAGGGGCTCATGATAGCCCCCATCCCCACAGGTCATGTTCCCAAGGAGAGTCCACAAATGCAGGCAGCTGTGTTGACCCGTCTCTCTGGGAGAATTATGCATGTCTTCCATGGCAGTGCCTTTGGACAGCTAAAGGGACGTCATTACCCAGCTGAGAACTAGTCACCACAACATTACAACAGGGGCCATTCACAACAATGCACTGTTGCTGGCAAATTTGTCTACCCACCAGCTTCTGCGCGGACTGCAGCAGAGCACAGAAGGAACAGCGGAATCTGAAGGGGTTAGAGGTGAGGCAACATGGACCCTGCTAAGAAAGAAATCCTGGTGCTTCAGCCCTGTGAGCCCCAGCCCCATCACACCACTGTCAATCGAGTCCAACAGTCTGCTTCTCACAGTGGCCAAGCTGAGGCCTCCAGGAACTCATAGCCTGGGCTCGAAGCTGGTGCTCAGAGAGGCCTGCTTCCTTTGAATTTGGAGGAAGCGTATTAGCACATCACGGCCAGTAGCCATTGCTAGTTGGTGCTCATTGAGTGTGTCCATTCTCCTGTCTCTCAGCAGTGGGTCCCCTGCAGAAAGGTGAGCTTAAGCAGAGGCCTGATCCCACCAACCCCCTCTGAAGCTTCTGCTCTGCAGAGACCCCGGATAGGGCCTCCCAAACTAAGAGTCCCTTGTTAGAATGAGCTCTTGAGATAATTTGGCAGGTCAAGTATTGCCTCAGCCACCTTTTCAAAGGTGACGTGTCCTTCCACCCGGGAGTCCTTTTATCCTGCATGATGCCATCCCTGGCAAGGAACACGCCAACTCCACCTCCTCTCTCTCTCTCTCTCTCTCTCTCTCTCTCTCTCTCTCTGTATGGGATGTGCTGCGTTTCCAATTAAATCTCTCCCACTGCTCTAAAAGTTGTCTTCTCTCACTCAACTAGCATTGAATCAGAGGTGCAGAACTGTTTTCTGGAGCAATGGAAGCCATTAGCAGCCCTTTCGTCAAGCGAGATGCTACAAACCCTGGCATCTGTTATGAATTTATACATGCTGTCGTAACCAGAAAAGGTGCTGAAGTTCTTGGAGGAACCATTTTTTTAATGTTTTTATTGCATGCATTCACATCCTGCCTTTTTCCTCTCATGAGAAACCTAAGGCAGCTTACAGAGATCTCCTCCAACCTATTTTATCCTCAGAATAACCTTGGGAGGTAGGCTAGGCTGAGATGAAGTGAGATGAGATGGTCCAAAGTCACCCAGTGATCTTCATGGCCAAGTGGGGACTAGAATCTCAATCTCCCTGGTTCCTCACCCAGTTCTCTAACCTCTGTGCCACACCGGCTCTCTTTTAAAGATCCCTTTTAAGCACATTGGTACTGCAGAAGTAAAAAAAAAATTGAATGTAATTGCAATACAAAGCAATAATAATACTACAGGTGTTCAATTTCACCGTCTTATCCATTTTGGAAAGAAAGAATCCTTCAGCAGATACACCCAAATTGGTTAATTTAACACCTTTAATTTATCAAGATCATTCATCTGACCTCAGATTGTGCATCTTTGAGCATTCTTGTTTCCAAGATGGATGAACTGCCTTTTCTTTGGCCCTAGCAAAAACTTCACTGCTTGCTGTTCCACCATTAATACGAAGGACTTTATTATGTAATCCCAACCAGCCACTGCTTTCTCCAACAAAGCAGTTTTGCTTTTTAACTAGTTGGAAGCCAAATGACTCTGTTGAAAGTTGCAACATATTCCAATTTCTCCCAACTGAACATACAGTACAATCCATTTTTAAGGATTCAGGTAGCTGTGCTACTGCTTAAAAGAACTACCCAACCTGACTGGCAAGTTTCACTAAACTGAATCCAGAGTGGAAGATCCCCAGGCAGTGGTACAAGAAGTGAAGAAAAGAGGGAAGAGAACCCCAACCCCATCCCTAACCCTAACCCAAAATGAAGAGCAACAGAAGAAATGCTCTTACCTAATAGTTAAGTGCCTTGGAACATTCTTTGTGTTTCTTTCTAGATGCGTTAGACTACAGATTCCAACATCCCCAACTAGAATGGCCATTGGTTCTCCCTCCTTTGGTATGTGACCCACAATGCCTCAACCCTTGAGCCAAGAGTAGTTTCCCATCCTTGATCAGTAGCCTGGAAAATAAAGGGCAGGGGGAAATGAGGCATTTACCCACATAGTTCTTGCTCACCCACATCTACAGCCTGGAGAGAGGGTTGGTATGATTGCATCAAACACATTCCTGCACGGTACCTTCTCTGACAGAATGCACAGCGTTTTCTCCAGGGGAGAAGGCAATGGCAGAAATTGCAGTTTGACAAACAATGCATTTGATTGAATTAAGTTGGGTTGCTGATATGCCCAGGATACGCAGCGTGTGTATTCTTCTCAAGGGCTGTTGCCCACTCTGAATGGAAATCAGAGTCCCAGTTCATCCTTGCACCCATCATGGCTTGATTTTAGAGAAAAGGAGCTAGATCTCTCATTCCTTGGTGCGGCCTTTCCTCCGATGTTTCTCTACAGGAGTCATGGTTCTAAGTGTACGTCCCATTTTTAAGGAGGCAAGGTAAACAGACCCGAAGCTCCTTGGAGGGTTGCCGAGGGAAAGTCATTCTGTGACCCCCTAAATGACCCAGACAGACCAAAGACACCAAAACTTGCCCTGAAGAAAATGGATTTGGATGCAGCAAGCCCAACGGAGAGCATCAGACAGAGACACATTGGCCAGCCTCCTTTCAACATCAGTGGAGAGCCTTTCACCAGGCATCTGCTTGAGGAGCAATTGGCCCCTTCAAGCCCAGTTCAGAGATGCAGCAGAATAAAAGTGTTGGGAGGATTATTTAGTGTAGTATTACTCAATTATGAAGTAGGCAATTGCAACCATTTAAATGAAAAAGCAGCATAGAAGTGTACGCCTCTGTGCAAATAAAGTGTAAGCCGCTTAGAGAGTCTTTCAGACTAATTAACTGAGGAATACAAGTTGAATAATTTTTTTAAAAATAAAAAATGCATAAGATTCCCCCGGTTGCTAGAGGGTAGCCAGCCTGAGCAGCAACTCATACAGAGGCGAAGCCTTCTCTGTGGCTTGTGCCTGTCTTAATTAGTTCAGAGCTGCTGCTTCTCCCGGACATCAAACCATTTGGCTGTCAGGAATTGCTGCTCTAAAGATAGATGCTGGCAACTGGCTGGGCCTTCCTGGAACTAACCCGGCATCCGTTTTTGTGCACTACAACATTGTTGGAGTTAGGAAAGAGGAAACCCCCGGCAAATCCAGGTGGGATTATGGAGAATCCCATCTCCAAAGAGGGCTGAGTGTCCGGTAGACAACTGGCAGGGGCTGAAGCTGCCTCTTTCCTGAGGGCACATGGACAGACACTTTGCTCATGGATGCAACTTTAATCCTACTGATTGCATGCTCAGTGCTTGGAAGTCTTCCTACTTCTCCCTCCTGGCATTTTACCAAGATGACCAATGTTGGCTACTCTCCTGAGACAATTCTGAGTGGGAAGATAGGTGGATGGAGGGCTGTTGGGATACCTTGTATCCTGGTGGCTCAAGTCTCCTCTCCGGAAGTCCCTTTTGCCTCTTTCTGAGATCGACCCCCCAGCCTCAGAAAAGCACCCAGGGGGAGGGGGCCATTCTGTACCATCTGAGTCTGTTTCCCAGATCCATGGCTGAAGCTGTCTCTGACCTCAGATCCAAGATTTCCTATGCTGTCCCTCCAAAATCAGGATGATGTCTCCAGGCCATAGGATCACCCCCTTAACTGTGCCCCCGCAGTTGAGATACAGGCAAAGCACTCCTTAATCCCTTCTCTGTTGGTGTTACCAGCGAGCCACCTTTATGTCGTGCTTGCCACATTTGTCTCTCTCTTGTAGGGCATGGAAGAGGGAGCTCAAGTTCCAGGAACTCAGATTCCCGCTGAACATCAGCAAAGCCCTCCTGACTGTTATAGCAATATGGCCATGGGAGCAGTGGCCCAGGAAGGTCATGGGCTCTCCCTCCTGGAGGCAATCAAGGTGCCGCTGGACAGCCATCTGCCAGGGATGCTTTAACCTTGGTTCCTGCACTGAGCAGGGGGTTGGCCCCGGTGGTCATATGGGCCCCTTCCAGCTCTATGACTCTCTAGCTTTCTGCTCTTGACTGCAGACACTGCAGAGAGACTGCAGAGATATACAAATCCATTCATTTCGCTCTCTAGAGTTTGTATCAAGCCCAGCAGGGGCTCCCAGACAAAATTCTACTGGAGTTAGTTACAAGGGATTGTACTTCCTAGCCATTTTCCTGATATAAATACCAGTTTGTGTTCACTTCCCCCCTAATATGTCCTTTTTTGATTGGAGGGCTACATTGCAAAATTCGGAAGGGTAAAGAAAAGCTTACTAAGTTTTGATTCACAAAGTGTGCTGAAAGTGCTCTTAGCTATGTTTGCATGGCAAGTTGAACCCAACAAATTTCTCCCCCATCCTTTAAAGTGGTGTCATTTACATCACCTGCTACCTGATTGAATATGGGATGTTTTAGGAAGATCATAGCTGAATGGGAGGGTACCTGCTTTATATGCAAGAGGCTCCAGGATCAATCCCTGGAATTTTCAGGTGGGGTCTGAAAGACTCCATTCTGCAACCTCAGAACTGCTGCAGGTGACTGTAGCCAATGGCATACAGGATGTGGAAAGGTGTATCTCATTATCCCAATGTCCTGCATGCTGGAATGAATGAGATCTTGCCCTTCCTCTTTGTGACAGTCTTTCAGAACCTTGGAGAGTGCTATCCCATCTCCCCTTGTCTTCTCCACGAGGGTGAATGGGCCCAGTCCTTTCAGCTTTTCCACACAGGGCTTTGCCTCCACTCCGCAAATCATCCTTTTTGCTTTCTGTACCTTTCCTAGTTTTTCTGCATCTTTTTTGAACCTAGGTGTCCAGAACTGGACATGGTACTCCAGGTGAGGTCTGACTAGTGTTGAAGTACTTCATGTGTTTTGGAAGTGATGCTTCTGTTAATGCAGCCCAAAATAGCATTTGCCCTTTTTCAGGCTGCATCGCATTGCTGGCTCATATTTAGCTTGCGATCTACCACAACCCCAAGCAGCTTCTCATTAGCAGTTTTGTTGAGCCAAGTATTCCCCACTTTGTAGCGATGCATTTGGTTTCTTGTTCCTAAGTGGAGGACTTGGCACTTGTCCCTACTGAATTTCATTCTGTTGTTCTCTGCCCAGCATTTTAACTTGTCAGGATCACCCTATATATTATCTCTGTCTTCCAGGGTAATTGCTATTCCACCCAGCTTTGTGTCATCTGCAAGTTTATTTCTCCTTGTACTTCCTCATCTAAATCTGGTCCCAAGATAGAACCTGATCTTACCCCACTTGTCTCCTCTCCCCAGATTGAGACGGTGCCATTAATGAGCATCTGTTGAATCTGATTTTGCAGTCCATTGTGGATCCACCTAATGGTTGCACTATCTAGCTCACTTTTTGATAGTTTGGTAATCAGGATGTTATGGGGCCCTTTATAAATTGTTTTCACTATCGTTGCATGCCCAACATCTGGTCTGCCACCGAACTACAGTCTTTCTCCAGTATCTTTGGTCATTTGTGGCTTGTTCAATGGAAGACATGAGACTCTTGCTTAAAAAGGGTGTGTGTGTGGAAGGAAAAAATAAGATACTGTTCAGGAAATGCCTAATCCAGCCCACTAATTCCAGAAGGCAAGATAGTTGCTTTAACCAACTTACATATCATCCAGAATCAGGGACTTCTGGCAATTAGTTTTCTGTTCAGAACCCTCTCCAAAATGGGTTGCCCCATTTGCAACTTTAAATACAAACAAAAACAGAAACTCAAGTTTCTCCAAAACTTGTTTGCAAATTCCCAATATTTAGTTCCCATTTGCACAATGGTCACTTGAAAAAATGCACAGCTCTCAAAAGTGTGCAGCTTTTCCCATTAGAACTGACCAAAATATTGGCTTCCAATGACAATGTAAGTAAGCCAAATTGAACTTTGGCAACCATTTTGGTGATTTTCAGAGAGTCCCTAGATCTCCCCTCCCTTTCAGAAGACAGCATGCCAGGAAATAAATTTGTATTCTAGGAAGGCTGCATTCATGTGTACTCTCATATAATATGTTTGGATATGGAGTGGCTTAAACTTTCTTAAATCTCCCTCTCTTTCTTTTAGTAGGTAATGCTGCCACCGGGAATGCAATTCCAGTCCGGTTAATTAACTTCTCTCACAGCATAAGCCCAAGGTATACCTGGTTACCTGAAGGAGTGCCTTCAGCACCAGGCTAAACCCTTTTTATTTTCCCAATGTTTTAAGGTATGACTATTTTTAAAATGGGTTTTATTGTTGATTGGTTAAGAATTTGATTAGAATGCTGTGTCTTGTCTTGTCTTGTCTTGTCTTCAAACTGTCCTGAGACTACAGTAAAGGGCAGTCTAAAAAAAGTTTTAAATAAATAAATAAGGTATAAGGCTCCTGCATTGGATTAGGTCAGGGTGGCCAGACAAGCTCAATGGTAGAACCATGTACCTTAAATGTCAGATGTTTGAGAGGTGTTTGTAGGCAGTGGGAGCAGGTGGGCACCCGTGAGCACCCACAGCAATGAGTGGTGAACCAGAAAACAAACCCAAAGAGCTGCATGGGGCCCCTGAGCCTCGGTTTGGCAACTCCTGAACTATGTGGTCCTGAGGGTGAAACACTGGCACTCGGACAGCCAATGTCTCTGGGTTAACAATAAACAAAATAAACTTATCTGTACAAGAAGCATATTGGTTTTAAGATGCTCGGTAACTAATTTCCTTAATGAATAAAACAGCATATATTAATGACTTTTGACTGAGGTATCTCCCGCTTTCCCTCTGTAAGCACTCCCAATGCTCCGATCTGTTTTTTTCTTCTGAATGCTCTTTGACTTGTCCTTATTTCATTTACCTCGATTCAGTCTTTCCCTTCTGTACTCAGGTGTCTGTCAGCTTCTATCTCTTACACCCTTACAAGCCTTGACAATGCTAGGTTCTGATTCTCCAAGTTGCTAATATGTCCTCCAGGAATTTTACTTCATTCCCTTTCCTTTTGTCCCTTAAGTGCCATTTGCAGCACTAGGTGGGATTCTCATGAGAAGGCTGCCTCTTCCGATTCTGTAGACAGCTGGCTGTCCAAAACTGATTGTTTACTGCTAAGGGACTGAAAGAATCCATTTTGCACACTTCCAAGCTCTGTCCACACACTCTCAGTCACCAATGCATCACCTCCCTCACTCACCTCCCTCTTTTATCCGCCTCGCTCTTCTGAAACTTAGCAACATCTAAAGGAACACAAGATCGCATGAATAAAGAAACACATGAATTACAGCTGCATCAATGCAAGACAAGGAACTGTGCCATAAAACCATTAGGCCAGCTCAAACCAAGCATACCAAGCCATCAATGACGATGGAAGATGGTCCCATCCACCAGATCTGCTGGGACACCACTGAATGCCTCAACTTAACACCACAGAAGTGGCAGCTTCCAGGTGCCTCTTAACACATGGGAAGTTTCCTTACACAGAAGCTGAGGGACAGCCCATCTCATCCACATCTTGCCAGCTCCCCAAGGTTTCAGAGGGAGATCTTCCTCAGCCCTTCCTGGAGATGCAAAGGATCAATCCTGTGACCTTCTGAATGCACGTTAGGGGCCCTTGCTGAATTTATAGGGGCACAATGATAGCAGTGCCTAGTCAAATATAAAAGTCTGGCCACTTCCAGGATATTTGTCTGGCACTTCCTGCGACAGTCAGTCAGACAGACAGACTGTCCTACAAACTCCTACAAGCTAAGATAATCCTACAAACTCCGGACTCCCATCAGCTGCCCTCCATCCCCCCTTTTGTCCATTCTAAGATACAAATTTAAAGAAAAGCATGAGCCATGTGCTCCCATTTCTCGTGTTTGACAAAGTGGAGTCACAGGGGCCCATTCTGCTCCCCCAGTAGCAAGGAAACTTTCAGAAAACACTAATAGCACAGAAATGAATAGATACTGAAAGGGAAAGGCAGCAGAATCAAATCAGTTAAACATCAGGTATGGCTGGCATAGACCAGAACATTAAATGCAAATTCTGTAAGTGAATATCAAATGCCTTTTAAAAGCAGTTCTGCTTTGCTCTATCTAGCACCAGCTTAGTCAATTATTACTTATAAAACCCTCCAGTTAGATGAAGTTAATCAACAAAAACAAGTACCTTCCAAATTAAGAGCTCCAATTATTTCCCTCTAAACTCCATTGTTTTGTAAAGAGTGAACGTCCTATTTCTCTACACTCTCCAGTCTAAACATGCAGAATTCTCCTCCCAAAAAGGAACAGAGGGTGAACATCTGAGAGACATTTGGACCCTTTTGTAGCAGTCAGGGGAATGCATTGCTGTGGAACGTGTTTGGAAATCATTTCGGGGTTGTGCTTGTGCTTCACTGAGTAAACCGCCAAGAGGCAATCAAGCCGATCGCAGGGCCCCACCTGCTGCCGATGGAGCTCATGTCAGGAGTGGGCTATTTATAGCATGCTGGCAAAAGATCAGCCCGGCTGGCCGGACATTCGGTCTGCCAGCGTCATCTGCAAGCCAGCTGCCAGGATGGGCTGCAGGAGAGGCAACTGTCAAACCGCAAGCTGAAATTAATGTATGTGAAGCACACAGACCAACTCAAATTTTCGAGACCACGGGGAGCCTTGTGTTGGCTACTTGGGCTGAAAGATGCAATCCAGAGTTTCAGAAGAAGGAGATCTTCCATTGTGCATGCAGCCAGTGATCCCTTAACTCAAGGGTGGGCCACCTGTGGCCCAAGACTAAAAGTGGCTCCCCTGAAGTCTACCTGCAAAAATCTTTTTGTTGGTTCAGACCCGTCTCTCTCTCTCTCTCTCTCTCTCTCTCTCTCTCTCTCTCTCTCTCTCTCTCTCTCTCTCCCTGACCCCTTTCCTGGCAGCCTACTGAGCAGGGAGGAAGGCTGTGAAGAGAAAGGAAAGTGGCAAAAGGAATGGTGTGGAAGGGATGATCCACTCACTTCTAGTCCCGCTCCCTGTGGCTAAGTCCCCTCGACAGCTTTCCTACCTGCAGCAACAGAAAAGAGCTCTCTGCACTGGCTTTAACTGGGAAACTGGGGGTTGAAGCTGGGGAGCCATGCGTGCAAAAACCATGTTCTACTCCCAAATTATGGTCCACTCCAAATGACCACATGGAATCAAATACCAGTGGCCATGTGCTGTGCTTTATGGGCGGGGGGGGGGGGGTCGTCCTCTATTTGAAGGTATGTTCAGCCCAAGTCCAGCCATGAGAGAGGAGAAGAGGTCCCTGAAAGTTGCTCCTCTGCAGACCGGACATAAAGATAATGTTTGTTTGTTTGTTTGTTTGTTTGTTTATTTATATGTGCATTTATAGGCCACCTATAACTACCGAGGTCTTCCTAGGTGGCTTACAATACATAAAACATATTAACAAAGTAAAACACATTAAACCAATTAAAACACAACAAATTAAAACAACTATAAAAGCAATATAAAAAGGGCCACAGCATTCAGGCTACGTGCTGAAAAAAATCCTAAAAAGGTTTGTCTTTGCCTGGTGCCAAAAGGGAAATAGAGACGGCAGATTTCCCCAGGGAGAGAGTTCCACAGACGGGGAGCAGGAGCAGAAAAGGCCCTTTGCCCGGTTGCCACCCTCCCCCCTGCCTGAGGGGTGGTTCTCACAGAAGGGGCTGATCTGAGGGGCTGGGTAGGTCTATATGGGTGCAGACGGTCCTTCAGATAGCCAGGACCCAAGTTGTTTAGGGCTTTAATAAGGATGAAACTGTAGAAACGGATGAATTGCCAACTTGGATCACTAGCATACCACACAAGTAAGGCACCCTGGGAGTGCCACGATCGTGGTCACTGAGAATGTGGCACTCCCTGATTGATGTGCTTTATGGGTCTGTTTTGGGGATTTCTCTCCCATGTGCAGAGACCAGACTTTTCTAGCTTGGGACCCTCCCGTGCCTTGGACTGACTGTGCTGGCTGGGGGCCTCTGGAAGTCCTAGTCTGGTGCACACAGCTGCAGAGCACTCCGTTGGAGAAGGCATGCATGGTGTAGCAGCCTTTTAAAGGTCTGGCAGAGTGGCTCCATCCATCTTCCAATCACAGATATGGAAAAGAGCATTTCACGAATCTGACCTCATCAGAACAATTTCCCCCCAAGGCCTGATCCCACTGCGCCCCCTTATGAGCACTGGCCCCCTCGTCTCCATCTTTATGACAAGAAGCCACGAATGCGCCAGCGATGAAATAATGCACTGAAGAGACATCATTCATCCCAACCCAATTATAGTAATTTCTCTGATGCACTCGATGTGAGTTGCCCTGTCTGCGTGAGAGATGGCAAGGAGAAGAAAAGCAGATCTGCCATTCTGACAGTGCTGTGGTGTGCTTTGTTTGTGGCTGTGGGTCCTTAAAGCAGCGTCTCATTTTTCTTATATGCTGTTCAAGGATGAACATAACAAAACATGATTGGCTTCAGGGGAGCCAGCCAGCCCAGCAACACCTCTGCAAGCAAGTAAAGGGAGAAGCTACAAAACAGAAGGAGCAGGGCAAGGGGCCTGAGCGAAATCTCCTTAGCTATGCCTGCTCCCTCCTTCAAGCTCGAGTTACGCAGGGCATCCAGCTTGCACCCTGGAAGCCTGGCTTGGTGAGGAGGCAGCCCTGGTGAGGTGGGGAACTGTGTGCCAGTGAGTCTCAGCGCATGGTTCCCACCAGCAAATCTCTCCTTTTCGCCCAATAAATGGAGGAGCCCTGGTTGAGGCTGGGAGGGAGTTTTCCCTAGTCTGGGGGAGCTGTGGCCAGAGCTTGACCTGTCCTCCCTGCTCCCCCAACCTCCCCCTTCCCTTCCCTTCCCTTCCCTTCCCTTCCCTTCCCTTCCCTTCCCTTCCCTTCCCTTCCCTTCCCTTCCACCTGGTTTCATTCCCAAAGATTCACAAGGCTCAGAAGGCTGACTGGTTGCCTCACAGGGCTTTAGCCTTTCAGCAGCAATGCAAGCGAGCTGGGAGTCATTTGCAGGGGGAATGGGCCCCCCTCCCCAGGCAGATGGCCATGGGCTGGAGTCAAGTCAGAGGAGAAGGGGCACACCCCTCCCCAGTAAGAGCAGGGCTCTGGCCCCAGGACCACAGTGTTGTAACCCCCCTCTTAATCGAACATGCAGCTAGGGCATGGCTCGTCACAGGTAAGAAGCATGATCAGAGTGTCCTGTTCGCATAAGAACAAGAACCCCAACGAATGTGCATGCTACGCAAGGCTGACCACAAAGCAGCCTTTGTTGCTATGCTCCAGCATAACGTTACGCCCTTGTACCCTCGCTTGCTTGCTTTAGCATGATAAATGTGCAAATGTGCTTTCCCCTATTGTTCCCCTATTGTTCGCTGTCATTCAAGCATAAGTATGGAAGAGTATAAAAATCCTGCCTTCGATCTGCTCAGCACCGCACTCTAACGAGTGATGGTCCCTGCAGGCAGGTAAATAAACTCTTTCTCTCGAGAATTCCAACTGGTCTCTGGTCTCTGGTCTCATCCGTAAAACTGCGGCATACAACACACAGCCCAGCTTGAGGATGGGGCCGAAGCCCCGTGGCTGGGAGGCGTTCCAACAGCACGTGCTGCTGCCGGATCTGCCCATGCACCATTAGCACCTCCCTTCCCACATTAAGGACCCCCCCCCCAGCATGTGGATTGTCAAATGGGCCAGCCAGCAGTTGGAGAGAGGTAGGGGGTGGGGTACAGTTCCTGCTTCCACTCCAGTGACTCCATGTAGCAAACCAGATCTCTGTCTGCACCCTGGGACTGAAACCTCACAGATATTCCTAACATTCTTAGAAAATACTAGGTCTGTCCATTTCCTGGTTTTTGGCTTGCTTTAACGCTGTGCACACATTGCCTTAATGATCCAGTTTAACCTCCCCTTGTCAATTTTCAAACAGGATGTTTTCCATCTCTGGCATTATGCACTCACATGATGAATGAAGGGAATGCAAGGGACAGGCGGGCAGGGCAGGGGAAGAGGCTTAAGTTTCCTCCTATAACCAAAGCCCACCTTGCATGCTTTACAACAAGCATGTGTTGCCAAGAGTGCTGTGAAAGAGCTGTGCGTGGGGGATTTTGCAAAGGGTTACCGCTAATGCTTTGTGACAGAATTAGCTGAAGCATGATTGTAGAGGCCATTGGACATACCTGACGCGCAGGAATCAATTGACATAGTTGAAAGGGCTCGCCCCACAACACACACTTTAATCCTTTCCATATATAATTAACTGCCTGGCTGTCGTATCGCAGTTTCCAAGCTCCTTGTTTCTAAGTCATCAGTCCGACAGTGTGATCGCTTGTAGAGAAGAAGGTAGAAGCTCAGGAATATGGGCTGGAAATTCTGCCTCAACAGTGTTGGCATGGGGTGAGCGGAGGGGAACTGTGAAGGAAGAAATACGAAAAGCAGGGAGACCTGTTCAGTTTGGGCACATTTTACTGGTGTGGCACTGGAAAGGGCTCTGGGGCCAGGGCTCTCAAAAGAGACCCCCCAGAGAGCACGATCCCATGTGTGATGGAGAAAGTCCTTCAGTTTGCAGCATCTGCCTAGGCCTGCACAGGGCTGCTTGGAGAGCCAGAGGGCACCCATGTGAGAGGGCAGGATGGGCCCCAGCGCAGGGAGATCTGCAGTCCCCACTCAGCCACGAAGGTCTCTGGGTGACTTTGGGCCAGTCACACCCTCCCTCACAGGCCCGCTGCTCTTGCAAGGATGAAATGGAGAGCAGGAGAACTAGGCTGTCTTGCATTCCTTGCAAGGGGAAGAGATGGGGGGCTGCGCATGGAATAATTACACGTTTTGTCCACGTGGGTGCTGCAGGAAGGGCATTGCCCAGGCACAACTGGGCACACTGGGGGTTCCCGTGGATGGCCTGCTTCTCCATTCCTTCACCAGCCCTGCTTGCTGGGCTCCATGGGGCAAGGGTGCCAGTGGGGCTGCAGTCAACCCAGCAATGCCCCTGCCCACCAAGCTCCAGGGTGGGAGTGCAGGCATTCAGTGTGATGATCCTCGAGCCAAGCATCCCCACTTCACATTGTGACGTGGTCTATATACTGTGATGGGAAAACATGTTCCCCCCTTAGCCACTGTGAGGATTGCAGCAGAGGTCAGAAAGAGCAGGGAGTTTGGGGGTGCATGGTAGGGCTGGCAGACAGCAGAGTCTGTTGGCTCCCAAGCCAGTGGAGTGAGGTATCCACTCCAGGTTTTAGGATCTCCCTCATGGCAAGACTCTTATCCCCATCATAGGCTCAGCACTGTACATAAGAGGCTGAAACCTGGAGTGGAAACCCTGGTGGCAGATGCTGCCGGGCTCCCTGCTAAGAGGAAAAAGATCCAGTGCTGCATCCCCGTGAGACCTGGCCCCGTGCCAGCCCTGCCAGGCTCTGCAGCCCACCAGTCTCATCAGGAGCAGAGCGACAGCTCAAACGAATGACGGTTGCAGGCTTGTAGTTCCAAATGTGAATGGACAGAGTTTTGCAACGAGATAGGCAATTTGGGAAGCGCAGGATGGAATGTCTTCTATTTGTTCTCTCCTGCTTTTCCACAGGCAGCAAGAACTTGCAAACTGGAACAGGACTTGGAACGCACCCCTGGCAAACCAGACAACCCTTGCTTAGCCAGAGCTAGTGCAGTCGCAGTGCTGCTGCCACATGTGGGCAGCTCCAACCTCTGGGCCGATAATGAAATCAGCTGCCCCTATGCCAGCTTAGGGTTCAATCCTGCATGTGTACCAAGACTGCTGCACATTCAGCAATGGGAAGTCCTGTGTGGCAACACCATTGGAAAGGCAGCGGTGGCTTTCCAGTTCTCCATCTCCCATGGGAGAAGAAAAGTGAGAGAAGACAGCAGCCTATGGAGTTCTATGGCAGTGAAAGCATGGACAGCTGACATCCATTCCAAGTTAGAGAGGACAGTCCTCTCTTTGAAGGTGCGCTGCATTTGAAAGAGTGGATCTCACTAGAGACAGGCCTGAGGCCTTCTGGTGGCTTGACATGCGTGAAGGAAGGGCTGCCCAGAGAGGGAAGGTTTTGCTTCCAGCAAGCTGGGTTCTTGCCAGCTGAACCAAGAGGCCCATCTTCTCCAGAACTCCCAACATCTTTTCCTCAGCAAGACTTGGTGCTGGGCAAAGACGCTGCAGAAAACATGCTACTTCTTATCAAGCCAGGCCCTTCATCCTTCTAGCCAAATGCTGCCTCTTCTGAGCACCACCATCACTGTCCAGGAACTGAGTCAAGGGTTGTCCCCAGCTCTGTGGCATGAAAATTCTTGAAACTGAGAACTGGGAGAGGAAACATGGGACTTTCTATGTGCAAAGGACCTGCTTCTCGGGCCCAGGTCTCTGCTCCTCTCGACTGCCAAGCAAAGCAGAAAAGGTTCATCATGGAGCTTAAAAGTGCTCTCCACCCTGCCACCCTTCATTCTGGAGACTTCAGCAGCAAACCGCCAAGCCCATGTTATCTCCACTAAATCTCCATTCCCTTCACTGCTAAAAAAGGAAGACAGCATTTAAAATGAAGTGAGAGACCAACCTTGCATGATCAATGCATTTGTAATGGACTCAGTCTGCATTCATCTTCATCCCTCAGTCTCATTCAACAGACTGCATGATTTAAAATAAAGCCACCACCCAAACATCAGGGCAGGCAGCCAATCCACTGGCTGGCCTTGAGCGATAACAGTCTGCATAAAGCCCCGTTGCAGAGGGGCTGAGGCCAGCGCAGGCCAAGCCGAAAGCTGGAGCAAGGCACCAGCACCCCTTCCCTCCAGACGCCCGACTATTTCTTTGACAATCAGTCTGGAAGATTCAGATTTCTGTGTAGTTCGCTGGCTACTCAGAGCCTTCATTGAAAGCTGGCAGGACAGTGGGAGGCTCTGGAGCCAGCGCCGGCATTGCCCTGGTGGAACAGGGAGGGAGGACTTAGGAGAAAGTCCTTGGGGGAATTAAGCGAGGGTCTCTCTCTTCTTAAGCACTAGTGCCCAGAGCTGCCAGGGACATTTTGCTCCCTGAGGCCAAGCAGCAAACGATGATGCCCCCCACCCCACCCCGTGGGCTACATTCTTGTTCAGAATGGTTGATGCAGCCAAAGCAACCCACCCTGCTCTGCAGGCAGTCTCTTCTCCCAGGAAGGCCACGATGTGCTCCCTCCAAAGCCAAGCAATCAAAGCGCAGCCAGAGCCAAATCTTCACTGCACTGTGCGGTGCATTCTGTGGACAGCCACATGTCCTGGCTGCATTGATTCAGGAGGGTCTGATTGTGGGACCTGACTTATCCACACCATGGGGACGCGGGATACATGGCTGGGCAGCAGCTGCCTCGGTTTCTCTGGCGACAGGTTGGCCCGCCCTGTTCCTGCCATTGGCTCCTGTGCCTGCACAATATGGCTGTAACCTGGGAGGTGGCAGCACCTGGTTGAGAGCATCAGGCATCTTAATGGATCAGTCCAAAGGCGCCACAAGTTCAGCATCCTCTTTCCCAAAGCGATGGGGAGGGTCCAGCACACTCTTTCGTCTTTGGTTACAGACACATGGAACACATGAGCCCTGCATGGTGCGAGCTTCCAGCCATCATAAAAGCATCAGCAGAACAAAGGCCTGCCCAAGCCAGCAGCTGGCTTACAGTGGCCAAAGACTGCCAAGGGTAAGAACCACAAGGAGGACATGAGCGCAACAGTACCCTGGCACCCATGTTCCCCAGCCACTGCTGCACTCAGGCACGCTGCCTCTGTTAGCAAAGATAGCCTTGAGCCATCAGGACCAGTAACTACCAAAAGGCTTCTCCTCCCTTTTGAGCCCATCCAAATTAGTGGCCAACTTTCAGTAAGCCACCCCCTAGTTTCATTCCTCACTGTGTGAAGAATTCAGCCCGCTGTGTCCTGAGCCTCCCACCAATCAACCTCACTGAGTTCCTTAGCCACGAGAGAGGGAGGGAGGGAGAGCTGTTCTCCATTTTGCCTACAGTATGCACGATTGTTTATGCCTCCATCGTATCTTCACTTATTATTTGCCTTTTCTGAAAGAGAAATTAAACTGAATCAAAACATGGTCTTTGCACTCGCTCTCTGGGGCCTTCCTCAAAAGTTGGATCAGGTGACTGAGAGCGAGCGCACTTTTTCAGATGTCTTCCTTAGAGAAGCTCTCTGGGCAGCTACTCTAGGCTGATGCACAAGAACTATTTTAGTCCTGCATGCGTTTGAAGCGCTCATGAGTGGTTCAGATTTTTACTTTGGTTTTTGTGCTGTGCCATTCTATCTGTCCCTGCTCATTTTACCTTGATTTTATGTCCTTTTTTGCATTTTGGGTATCATTTACACACACTCCTCACTCTAGTTATTGGGTGCTCTATAGATGTGATGCATACCTTTTACCACCAAGCAAGTTCTAGTGCAGCCCAGAAAGAGATGCAAATATTGGGGCTTGGGCACTTTTCCTAGTAACCTGCAATAGTCCTGAGAGCAGAGACGAGTTTGCTTATGAAGCCTGCAATATCTTAGTGCAGCAGGAGGAAGGAGCTTGCAGGCCTGTCTTTGCAAATGCTGATGTACATTTATTTATTCATTTATTTATATTTTATTTTTTGATTTATATCCTGCCTTTTTCCTACAAAGGGCTCAAGGCAGCTTACATCATTCTCCTCCTCCATCTTATCCCCACAACAACAACCCTGTGAGGAAGGCTGGGCTGAGAGTCTGTGACTGGCCCAAAGTCACCCAGTTGGCTCCATGGCTGAGCGGGGACTAGAACCCAGATCGTGTGAATCCCAGTCCCATGCTCTTCACCACTACACCACACTGGCTCTCATAGTAGGACTTTGAGAAATTCACTGGTAAACTCCTACAGAAACAGCCAAGTTCTGAAAGGGAATCAATCCTTGCCTTGCAGTTGATTCAAGGAGACTATTAATGTAATTGCCTGGAAGAACACAGTATCAAGCAAGCAGACTTGGGGTCACACAAGTTGCAATGGAAACACATTATGCTTCTGAAGGCCATCAAAAGGCAGACATATTCACTTTGCCTGGCACAAAATTGCTGCCGCACATATCTCCCCATTCTTTTCTCTACGTCCAGGAAGTTGTGAGATGTTCCAGCTGACCCCAGATTATTACCTTCTGCCTCTCTCCCCAGATCCTGGCTCAAAGTGACCTGATAACGAAGCTAATCGCACGTTCCTTGTCATGCCATAAGCAGAGAATTTGAAGTTGCCTTCCAGGACATTCAACCATCTTTTGCATCCCTGCATAGTTGTAACCAGAGGACAGAATTTGTCTGAGTTCCCCGCATGCTTACTCCAAGCCTACGAGACTTGCACCATTGGCGCATTTTGCCCAGAGTACTGGAAACCTGCAAAACAGGACCCTGGCTGGATCAAATGTGGCCCACCAGATATAAATGGTGGTCCAACAGTGGCTCAGTGAACCACCCGTGGTGTCTTCCTTCCTGGAACTGCAAAAAGCTGAAATCAATATGTGACAGAGCAAACAGGGATAGCTCTGCAGCACTCCTACGGAGCTGGCCACAGTTGTTGCTACCCACTGCTGCCTCTGACCCTGTGAATGAGGGTCCTCTAAGACACCCTCCCTCAATGGCCCTGCTCTGCTCTTGCAAACTCAAGGCAGTGGTTTCCTTCATCAACAAGCCACTCATAGCTGGTCTTCCTCCTCTCCATCAGCCATTGAGTTTCCCCAGCATCCCTGTCTCCTTGTGCTGTGCCTGAAACATGGCAGTGTCAAGATCATCAGGGGAAGTTCTGGCTTGATTTGATCTAGGACCCACATGTTCCTCTCTCCCTCAGTCCAGGATGTCCATCATCCATTTTCTTCCTCTCTGCCTTCTTCACTGTCATTTTTGTTTTCTTGCTGTTTAGTTGCAGTCCTACTTTTGCACTTTCTTCTTTCACATTCATCGGGAGTTGTTTTCATTCCTTGCTGCATCTGGCCAGTATTATGGTATCATAGGCATATCTTTAATTATTTACATTATTTTCTGCCAATTTTATCTGGTTTCTCTATCCTGAATGCAGACTCAGACGTGAACTGTCTTCCCAGGAAGATCATTTACAAAATGGCAACATGCTTTTTGGACTACCACCCCCTCAAAAGTGTGTTTAACATGTTAGAAATATGCATGAACAAATCGGTAATTTTGAGAAATGTGCACAAATACATGTTAAACAATGACAGAAGAAAGCACTGGCACATTGCTTTGTGAAAATATCCACAAAACATGAAATACCATATACAAAGCAAAGCAAAGCTCACAATCTGATGCAAATCTGAGTCAGAAAGTGCTTTGAGATCTGATCTGGGAGATTTCTCACAGGAAGAGAAATGATACTACTGCAAGAAATAAAACTTCAGGGAGTTTGAGTGTGGATGATCCCTGTTATCCCTAGTTCATCCCACAGGGCTCCTCTCACGCTCATATGCTAACAGTCAACGAACAGATCCAGGCATGTGACAATGGGCCACAAACTCCCCGGACAGGTTCACACCATGGTTCATGCCGGGTGAAAGAAGCACTGGGCCGCAGCCTTGCGGTTCATGGTCAGACTCCCCCTTCCTCAACGTGTGACTTGAGCAACTGCTTTGCAACCCTGCCTGCAGGGCTGCCCTTCCATAAGTCACACTTTTTACATCTCCCCAACATCTCACTGTTCTCTTTAATTTATTTCTCAGCAGCAACTGGAAGAAGGGTTCAAGGGGACAAGAGCAACTCCTGGTTCAGAGCATCTCTGCACCTCCTCTCTGCACTGTTGCTTCCTCCTCTCTTTTAATCTCCCCCGTACTGTTTTGTCACTCACACTTATTCCCATGTTACTTTTGACACATTTGCAGTACACAAACACACAGACTACTCCCGCCACATATTACTCGTACAATGTGTGACACAGATGACAGATCACAAGTAGTGGATTTCCAATGGGTGTCCCTTCTGCGTGTGTTCACTCGCAAGTCTGTTCTGTTCCCGGTTTAACATGGATTTACTCCTTGGGGTTTTTGTTTGTTTGTTTTTGTTGGAGCATATTAATGTTTGTGTTCACGTACATGTTCAAGTATTAGGTGTGCAGTGCACTTGCACACCACAATCTGAGCTTTTCAGAACTTTTGTGATGCCATTTGCGGGGAGGGGAAATACAAAAGGGCATTCAGAAATGTATATTTTCCCCAACCAGTCCCATTGTTCCTACAGAGCAGCATGTGGCATCCAGCCATGATCGGAGTTTAGTCCAACATCCAGAGGGCACCCAGATGGGAAAGTCTCTTTTGTGCCAAACCGGAGTTAAAACCGTCCTTCCTAGAAATGATCATCAACAATAATATTGTCACTACTGCAAGGAAAGTTTCCCTTAAACAAAGGAAAGTGAAAATGTGGTGACAGTGAAGGATGATTTGGTCAGAGGGCCATTTTAATACCGTCAAGGATAAAAAGCAGGCTTAAAAAAAGGGACAATCTCAGAAAAATGCTTTTCCTGTCCTGCCTGAAGTTAAACTCATGAATCAGCTTCTATGATTCAGCAGAGATTGCCCATAACCTTCTGCAGGGTTCAAGCACCAAAAGCTCTGATGATTCAGGAAAGAACTGTACGTTTTTATCCAAAGGTGACCTTCCCAGTGTCCATAATCTATCTACATTTATTTGAAACATAAATGGAAGTCAGTGCTCTAAATCCTTTCCATTGCCACTTCAAAGCAGACATTCCTCTTTAGCCAGACTTCCTTGTTTATTTTTAAGTAAGGGTGTCTGATTGTACACTGGGAACACAACTGGCCTCAGGTGTTCAAAGGTCATTGACTGCTGCATGATGACCTTGCATTAAAAAAGAGAGACACTTTGCTCGGTTAACTGTGGTTGGTTTTTTGATGGCTGATGACTACCAGCCAGGGATGAAAGCAAAAAACCTCCTGCTTGGATTGCAGGGCCGAAAATGGTCTGACAGTCACTGGGGAAGGAGAACTTGTCTTAGCTCTGTGGCTGAAATTTGGGGGAGAGATTCTGCACAACAATCTGACATGTTTTGGTGGTAAGAACTTGTGTTAGCTACAGGGCAAAGCCTGTTCTGGACAAGCATGTTAGAGGGGATGCCTGCCCGCAGTGAGTGATGCCACATCAAAAAAGTGTTGACATATTGCCCCTGATCTGATTTGCCTGGTCCCATTGACACATGGGGACATGTGCACACCAATTGTGCTTGTACTGTGGCAATCACACGGTGTCCTCGGAGACTCTGAGCCCCAGGATTGGTCTCAGAGACTTTCTTTATGGAGCACCAGGACGTCCTAGGGAGAGGGCCTTCTGAGTGATGGCACCATTGTTGCAGAACTGCAGAATTCTGTTGCCGAATCCTCTCCCTGGATAGGGTCAGCGGGCTCAGTCTCTTCCAGTTTTCAGAAAACATTTGGAAACTTGTCAAGGAGTTCTGACCAATTCTGACCAAAAGCATTTTCAGTGTCTTATTTTCATTTGTTTCATTATTTTAGGTGCAATTTTAGGTGCTTTTTATTGGAAAATAAGTTTTCCAAAGTCCAATGTAGGTGTGCTTCTGCCTGTATATGAAGCCAAGTGCATCTGTACCTTGCACTGAAGTCGGGTTCTGTGATCTGAATCACTGTACAGAATGAATCTTACACTTTGTATAAAAACTGCCCCATGTGCCCTGAAGTTGTGGGGAAGGAGGGGTGCAGAAACCCTGCAACAAGTAGGACTGGGCACAGAATTTAGTTTTCCGCCAATCTCCATTCTCCTCCCCATATTTTCTTCTTCCTATTTTGTGTGCTTACTTCTTTTTCCTTCTGCTTTTAACAAACAAATTTCTCATCCTTGTTTGCTGCAAGGATCGGTGTGCAAGAGCTACAGCCAGTCTTAGTTTTGCTGCTGGATTCAGAACACAAAGAAGTGCCTGAAGATGATTTATCCAGGCCCAAGCAGGGGAGAGAAGATAGCTGTCTGTGAGCCCATAAATGGATTTTGCAGAATAAATTATGCAAAACCAGTTTAAAAACAAGCAGAGGAATATGTTGTGCAAAAGACCACATGCAAATAGCTGGTATTTGTATAATTTATACAGGTGGCAGAATCTACCTTTCCTTGGTAGTGGGAGGGAGGGAGGGAGGCAGTGTGTACATGGAACACATATTGCCCTGTTCATAGGGCAAGTGGTCAGCTTTCTTTGTGTTCCCTGTAAAGCGTTGGACACCGTGGCTCGCAAACACCTCTCCTTCCCGTGAGTGCCACTGCATTTTTCAAGAAATGGTCCTCTTCTGTGTGCAGCTAACTGGCCCCCGCCTCCCAGTCATCCGCTACAGCACTTGCGCTGCATCACAAATGGTCTATCGGAAATGGCTGAAACAAATGAAGGGACCCCTGCTCCACCAGGAGGCTAAATAAAACCTCCTGCCAAACATAGCCTCACTGTGAGGACATCAGACGACGGACAGAGGATACACGGAAAGCTTCGCAAAAGGGCGAGTGGGACTCCGTGGCGTATGAATGAAACCGACGGTCACAAATCCTCGTGCTGTGGCGTGCACATTATCCTTCTTTGTTTACGGGATCCTTCTTCACCTTGATTCATTTGTGGCAGGAGAGATGTGGCCTCGTTCAGCTCCAGCAAACAAGGGCATGAAGGACTCCTTGACTGGTTTGAATCAATTTGCCACATTGCTCAATCTCTAGATATATTTCAGGTGCTACAGAAGATGCCAGCAAACACAGGTGAAAATTCTCTGTTACAACAGATGTCTCTGAATGCTTCATCCACTCTGGTTGCTCTCCAGAAGAAGACTCTGGGCAAAGGCACAATCCAGAAAGCAGGTGAGAACACAGGCAAGTGTTTACGCACAGAGTCCAGCAGGCATCGGGCCGAGGCCGGAGTGCTCAAGGAAGTAGCACACAGAGGTCAAAGTGCTGTTAGGGACTCAGGTATGTTATATAGTCCAGGAGCAGGGTGAAGCCAAAGTCCAGCAGTCAGGCGCTTGGAGCACTGACCACAGAGCAGGGTCTGGGAAGGTACAGAGATCCATCACTGGAAGACATTGTGATGTGGAGCAAATGTGAGCTGCTTTTGGTACCCAGCAAAGGAAGCGTGTCCCCATATATTTGCTGGGCCTGATTGCTGAGAGAAACCTGCAGGGCCAGAAGGAAGGTCAGCTATGGGCACGATGAATTCCTTGCTTCATTCCTGAGAACAAGCTTTGGGTCCTTGTTGCTTACATCCCCTTTTGATAGAGTTAATTGGGACTGCTGCTCCTTCTTGCACCCTCCCTCCCTTTGTCTCGACTCCTCAGATTGGCATCTCCACATGGAGAGAGCAAGACGAGGGGGCAGGGCTATGTGACCCCCTTCTCCATGGGTCCACAGGCCTGAGGAGGGTGATCTTGCTTGCCTATTAACTCTGTTGTGTTGCTTCCTCGACAGACCAAAAGCCAAATGTTGGTGGGCATGCAAACCAGGACGCCTCAATTGCCAGAACACAGCAATCCATTACAGCATCAAAAGAAAAAATGGCCAGCTGCAGAGCCAGTGGGAATCTTGGCCGAGACATCCTCACTTCGGCTCCCTGAGATGGGCAGTGTGCCCCTGACCGCTGCTCCTCCTGGGCCCCAGCCACTGCAGGATGAGGCGCACAGAACCAGTGGAAGGCACCTCTGCTTCGCGGCAGCCCAGTCCCTCTTTGCGTGCTCAGAGAGGGCAGGTGACCAAAAATCAGTGGGGGGCAGGAGGCCTTGGCAAATACCCACGAAACTTCCCCATGCCCACTTCCGAAAACCCACTTTGGCTTGGCAAAGGCAGACTTTCCAGGGACTTCCAGCCATGCCAGGTACATTCTGCACATGCCCATAATTTTCCTCACCTTCATTTCCAGACATCATTTCCCTGCCATGTGCAGAGCTTAAGCCAACTGCCAGGCATTCTTGATTCACAAGTCCATGAATTCATGAGAGTTTTTAAAAAATCAGAAGGGTTTTGTTAAGACTAGGTTTTTTTTTTCTTGTAGGCTAATAATTATCAGCTCTTGTTGCATTCCCAAAGTCCACCCCATGTGAATTTATTGGCAGCTGAGTTTATTTCTAGCTGGAGATGACAAAGCCAACAAATTGCAATACAGATTTTGACCACATTCATACCCAAGCCATTTGCTATGCATGGTGACTGACGTCAATGGAGGCCCTATACATCAAGAACCTTTATTTTGCTGTGAATGCCATTAAATTACAGCAGGGGCTTTTGCTGACACATGGCAAAACCCATCCATCTCATTCTGCAGTCAAACTAATGATTCCGAAATGGGCAGGCGGTGGGGGGGGGGAATGAAAACAGTAGCAACACTATTGCAGTATTTCTATTATGCCACAGCGGGTGGAAGGGGAAAACAAGTTTGTTTTGCTTTCAAACTCCTCCAACCATCTGGTTTTAATCTGCTTGCAAATCAATCATTAGATGCTTTTATTGGCTTGCTTGTTATATTGCACGGGTTCTCAGAATTTAAGAGAAAGAATCTTTCCTGGTGCCATTGATGCTAGGAGCCAAACGAGACCTTAATCACATCATTAGCTCTTGCATGATTGTGAATTGTGCCTGCAAACCTGTGGCAGCACGAGAATTCATTGGAGTCCAATGCCCATTATTCCCAGCCAGTATGATCAATGGAAGGAAGTTGCTCAGGCTGGAGTCCAACAACATTTGGAAGCTTGACTGCTCCTGCACTAGAGCTTCTTGTAGGAACAGAATTTTGTTTGCTATCATCATTACCTCTTATTATCTTGTAAATAAGCACTGAAAAGTTATTTGCCTGCACATTTTTTAAACTAGCTTGCTGAGAAGTAGTAGAAGAGGTAGGACATATTGGGCATAGAGGAATACGTCTTTCTTCTCTAACATACTCTAGATTTCTCTACTGGGTCAAATGAGGCAGGGACCCTTCCATCTGTCCTTCCTTCCTTCCTTCCTTCCTTCCTTCCTTCCTTCCTTCCTTCCTTCCAAGTAAACATAACTGCAGAACAATATTTATATCATGAATTGCATAGAGAGCCCAGTTATGGACAATTGTAGTGGCATATAAATTCATTAAATAAATTTATTAAATTTATTCTCTGTTTTCACAAGGAGAAAGAGCTAAGAAAACACAATCGTGCATCCTAAAATCTGGAGTTACTGTATGTTGCTCACTATGAATTTGCCAACCTCAGAGCCACAACCTTAAAACTGAGAACTCTTCCTGTTCGTCTGTAGCAATAAAATGGAGAAGATCACATTCAGGGGCGGGGGGGGGGGGAACAAAATAAATGGAGCAAAGCATCTTGGGACCTGTTATGCATGAGAAATCAATTCCTCAATTGGAGCAATTGCATTGGTTATATCAAGTCATGCTCATCTGAATTATTAACTGGCATTGCTGCCAATTTGCACACATAAAAGAACATGGCGCCAGCTTAAACTCTTGTCGAGATTTAACCACAACAGCACAGCTTTGATGCATGCACATTTCCCTGTGGAAAAGAAAACCCAGAGGGCATCCCAGGGTAGTGTGCTCTCACTTCCCTGAGTCTGGCGGACTCCAGGAGCGGCAAAAGCTGTGGCCTTCCTAGTCTGGCTTCCTTTGGAGAAAGGAATCATAGAATGGTAGAGCTGAAGGGGCCACGAAGGCTGTCAGGTCCAACCCCCTGCTGATGCAGGACACCAATTTACACCACCAGTTCAGGAGCTCCCTGGAATCTCATGGTGTTTTCATAATATATGGTTTTTATGTTTTATATGTTTTATAATGATAAGGAACAACTCACTGGAGAAGACCCTGATGCTGGGAATGATTGACTGCAAAAGGAGAAGGGACGGCAGAGAATGAGATGGCTGGATGGGGTCACTGGGGCAGTGGGTGTGGGCTTGGGTTTGGGTAGACTCTGAGGGATGGTGGAGGACAGGAGAGCCTGGAGGAATATTGTCCATGCGGTTGTGATGGGTCAGGCATGACTTTGCGACTAAACAACAAAATTTTATAGAAGCGTATTACTTAATGTATTGCTTTAAGCACCAGGAGTTGTCAATGTTGTTGTGCTTGCTTTGCTGTTGCAAATAATTTGTTTTCATTCTTGTTTTTATATTTTTATGCTAAAAACCACCCAGAGAGCCCCATGGGCTATGGGGCAGTATACAAATGTAATGAATAATAAATAATATTCGCTTTGCTTTCAGATATACCAGCAGAGCATGAGGGAAGGCAAATGGCAAGGGCAGTTGTATAAGGGAGAGGATCTGCTGCAAATGGAGTCCATGAGGTGCCCAAAGCCAATGAGGTGCCCAGCACTCCAGGCCGTCCAAGCTATCTTCGCTGGTCAAGAGTGCCTCCACTAAACAAATCACAAATTGAATTATTCTCTGCCATTTTTAATTGGTCACTTTACTAATAGTAGGGCTGGACCTGCATTTGCTACTTTCTGTCAGGGGCCTTACAATCCATGCCCTTCAGGTTTCTTCCAGACTTCTTCAGCTCATAGCTTCTCTCTCTCTCTCTCTCTCTCTCTCTCTCTCTCTCTCTCTCTCTCTCTCCCCCACCCGCCCTGGATTTCTGGATTTCTCTTCAAATCTCTTTCTGGTTTTTCTCCAAACAACTGTCTTTTAATGCACACCTTTGCTCCTGCCTTTGGTGGTTTTGGGGCGGAAGGTGGAGACGATGGCTATGTTAGGACAACATTACAACCTGCACTCAAGGCCTGAGAAAAGTGTGTGTTGACATTATTGTTGAAACATGGTTTGAATGCAGCTTCATGAACAAGGCATGCCTGCTCAAGCATGAACAATCCATAAAGGGACCTCATGGTTTGTTTTTTGGTTGTGAACTCTGGGTTTTCTCCATGGTTTGGTATCCCAGATGGCTTCAGACAACACCATAAACCACTTTTCAACCCTTGGTTCATTGACAACTCACATTCAATGCATGCCCAACCTTTGGGGTCACTTTGTCATTCCGTATCATCTTTGTCGAGATATGGAATCTGCCTCTGTCAGAATCCCCAAGAGAGAGCCTCCATCTAGCCTGAGCCATCTAACCATCTGTTTCCCCAGTCAAATGCCCCAGGCTCCTAACCCACAGCCTATGAAAAGAACAGCAAGCCAGCAACATGCGGATGCTCAAGCAGGATCCAGTGTTCCTGGAGGCTGGGGCAGGCAGCCTGAGGCCTTTGTATTACAGTCCTCACCAGCCACAATCAGCATGGCCAGTGATGAAGGATGATGGGAACTGTGATCCCAAAATGCCTGGAGGAACCTAGATCAACCACTTCTCCTGAAGTTCCATGCTGAGAGCCATGCCCTAAAAGCCCATTGTTTGTTTCCCCTTTTCAGTGTTGCATCAAAAGCCATCCTTTTTCCACTGAGGCCCAGTAAAGTCAACAATATTAGGAGAGCTTGCCAGGCTGATAAACAAAATGTTAAGTCTTTTCTTACAGACATGCTCCAAAGTATTGCTTGACTTCTTCCTTCCCTGCTTCTCTTCCACTCTAGAAATGAACAATCAAAGCTGATTTTTTCAAAGGAGAAAAAGAGCGTGTGATGTTCAAATAAAGCAACTGCTGAAGTTGAAAAATAGGCTGAAATGGGATATATATATATATATATATATATATATGCCCCAAGAGTGTTAATAATTGAGAACCTCTAGCAGAGTCATGACATCTACCGCAGTTCAGCATGCTGGTTTATTTTTATTTTTATATGATCCACTCAGAACAGAACAAAGCTTGAAGATGTGTATTTAAACATTAATAAAGAGGACAAGAAGACTTTTTCCCTTTTACCTCATGCACTGACCATCACCAGAACAAAGTCACACCTACTTTCTGACATCAGGTTATTCACATTACTATAATTATTTAATAAAGTGAGCTTTTCACAAGCAGCTGACCTTTTCCCAGCATGGCGAAGCTGCAAGAAAGTCCATGCAAGACTACTCTTAAAGCCTCCGGTGCAGAAAACACGATCAATTCCATCCCTGATTAGCAACTGCGCTCAAAGCATCGTCACCAATACCAGTGGACTCCTGATCAAACTCCTGAGAAGGCAGCCCACGGAAGGGAAGCTGCTCCTGATTGCTTCAGAGCCGGGGATGTGAAAACCTCTCCAGTGGCCGGGACAGGAAAGAGAGGCCATGCTGAGCCAGTCAAGGAGCCAGCGCAGCCCGCAGCCATTGGGCAGAGTGAATGAAGCATTGTCCAGAGGCAACAGATACTGGGGAGAGGCAGCAGCAAGGTGCTGGTGGAGAGACACCCGGGCCAGGTGGAAGGCACTGCAGAACACCGTGGCCCAGTCTTGGCCAGTGCTGAATCCAGGTTCCACTGCAGGGGTGTCTCGCTCCTTGCCTCGGGCAGCAACATGCCTTGATCCACCCCTGCAGGGGAGGATTTGGACAGCTGGGCCATGAGCAGCCCCATTGCCCAGTAAGTACATCTAGTGTTAGGAAAGCAGCCATAATCATGTCCTCTCCCACTGGAGCCACTGGGAAGGGAGGTCAAAAGAACCCCCCCCAAAAAAATAAGGGGGGGAAGCAAGAGCAATGCTTGCATCCTGGCAGCGTGAGCCCGGCCAGACTTTCGTACTGGTGGAAGTCACGCTAGAGAGCTTTCATTGGCCAGGCTGGTAGGATTTCTCTTTCCATGAGCAGAAAAGGCATTTTCTTTCGGGCGCATCACCGTATTCCACCTCCCCAGCCTCCAACAGGGTCCCAGAGGAAATCATTTCCTTCAATCTGCATTAAAAACTAAAAACCGCTCAAACAGAATTTGAAGTGTCAGAGTCTAAATGGGAGTTTGCTCAGAATAAAATGCATTCTGAATTACACTGCAGATGTAAAAGGAGATTTAAAGTGGGGAAGAATCAATCAATGCCTCTGACAGGAGCAGATCTTCTGGTACCCCTGTACAAAATGTTGGCAAAGGGCTTTTGATGAAGAGCTGAATTAGTGTGCAGATAAGGCTGTTCTCCGTGAAGCAGAACTGAGTGAGCATTTTGTCCTGGCCAGTCATTCCCAGTTGGAGCCACATGTCACACAGATGAGCTGCACCTTGCTTGGTGGAACGGCCTGGCCGAAGTGCTGGGACTGGAGCAGATGCCTTTGCAACTGCGTCAGCAATACCTGGCCAAGCACAGTGCGGTAGGGGACTTTATGGCATGGCCTTGAGCTAGAAACGCTTCCTCTGAATGCAAGGAATGGTAGTTCAGGGGCCTGGCAAGGTGGCAAAATTGGCCCTGGGGGGAACTCAGCTCCCCCACACACAGCTCCTGCCTTAGAGAGGAGCCATTTACGGGCTGTGAAATAGGGAAATCTCTGTCCATTTGGGGTGCTCAAATTCACATGGAAGTGCACACTGCTGCTGGAGCATCCCTGTTGCTTCCTTGCTCCTCACAAAGGTCCCCCACAAAACCCTGCATGGTGACAAAGCTTTGTTTTCATGAAGGCTTCTTGGAAAAACACACAGCAAATACAAATACCTGCATTTGCTACCCTTGGCTGAGCATTGAGGAATGGCGGGCAGGCACTACAAAAAAAGATGGCAGAGAAAAGTGAAACGATGTTCCCCTTTTAAAAGGAAAGACCTTTTCCCAGAAATGTTCGTGGAGGAAAGGTATTCCTGAGAAATATCAGCTCAGCTCTGTCCTTGAGACAGTGTTTTCTCCCTGCACAAGTACGTGCAAGATCACAGGCTATTACATCTCTGGTAAACTGCACCTCTTTAATGAGGGCCAGAGATGGGGGATGTATGGTTTTGGTCATCAGGTATTTCTGTTCCATCGTCTCATCATTCTTTGTACTTCCCTAGCAACTGCTGCTGGAGGCTTTGAGGAAAGCATAAAGGTGGGATGCGGTATTTGAAATGGACCAGGTCTTCCCTTAATCCAGAGACTACCTGGAAAAGGCAACAATTCCTTGTTTTTCTGAGAACGCTACAAAGCAATAACAGCAATATCAGAAAGCACCAAATCCATTACAAATCAAGATAGTGGGGACTTGCCCAGCTATAGACCAAGTCAGATGTAAACAATCCATTTCTAAGTTGTTCTGCCTAATGCTGAGGACTACTGCCTTGATTTTGTTAATAAGAGAAAGTGAAGGTGGGGGGAGGGGGCTTTTGGTAAACTCCATTCTAAATCCATCCTGTATCAATTAAATGCCTTAAATGGCCTCCTGTCTTGAATAAAGAGGACATTTCTATCTGACCCATCCCTACTTGATCTTGAGATCTGATATCACAACTGGAACAAGTCAAGATGTTTCCAGGCAGAGAAATTCATTTTGCAAGAAGTTAATGCAGTTTGCAAGTTCACTTGGTTGTAATCCAAATGTCAGGGCCTGCCTGTCATAAAATCCTGGAGTCTGTGATGCTACAAAAAACACACATGTGCCCTCAACTCCCATTATGCGATCAATAGATAATTGATGAATGTCAGCCTGGAAATAACAATCTCTTACATGGGGTTTCAGTTCAGTAAAGGAGAACAGGGAAGGTGCTCGATTGTATTTGCCTTGTTGGAACAAAGCAGAACCATGGTCCATTTCTCCCATCGATTGCCTTTTAGCACTATCTTCTACATGTGAAGTGGATGCTCCGTCATTTAACGGCGGTAGAAAAGAGGAAGGAGAGCTTTAGCTCACCCAGGAATGGCTGAGAAATTTCTTTCAATTCTACTTATCCAATCTGCAGTTCCTGGACAAAATGCAGACTTGAGCGAAAACTGCAATTGAAACCCACGCATTACTGAGATTGCATTGCATTTCATGGACCAGAGGGAAAAAAGTTTTGACAAATGTGAAAAATGTGCTTGAGAACTGCCCACTCTGGAAAAAAGCACACAAGCACCCTTTCAGCTCTGTGGAAAGTGCAACATTTCAAAATGCACACTGGAGGTACAGTTGGGAAAATTCCCCAAATTGGACACAGATAGGGCAAAGGGTTATCTGATCTAGATATGAATTGGTGTGAGCTGCGAGGAGAAGATGGAGAACTGAGACATGCTTGGGTTTTGCTGATTCCCTTTCCCTGCTCTCGATACTCTCGATTCTGATGCAAGTACACACATCACTTATAAAGCCTCTCCCATCCTGTAAATTCTTTTCAAGAGACAAAACATTGTTGGCTTTGCAGTCCTTCTACGCTAAGTCAAGAGAGATCCCTTGTGGGATCAAACATTCTGTTAAACATTCTTAAGATTAAAGAACAAGATATATCAGTGATGCCAAGTCCTTTGGAAAACCTAGTCAGGCAATTGGACAGCAAGTAAATGCCACCTCGGTGTGAGCTGAAACAGTCCAAGTACACCCACTGCTCTTTTTGCCTTCAAAATGTGGAGGGCATGTGTGCCCACCACCCGGAGTTGCTGGTTCCACTCCTGACAAGACCAAAAAGCCTTCCACCAGGCCACTCCCTGTCCTTTTCTCCCTCAGCCAGGAATAGCATCTGACATGGCTCTTTAGCAGTGTTGCCTCCAGCCCTGTCACATGGGTTGCCCATCGGATCGGCTATCTGAACTCCCCTGACTCCAGCCCTGTAACTCCACTTGCTGTCAGACTCAGGGCGATGAAGGGTGCACCTTTGGCTGCTCTGCTTCCTAAGATCCTGCTCAAGAATTTGAATCCATCAGCAGACATTTTATCGCTGCTTTATCAATGGAGAACCAGCAACACTAGTGCCCGTCTCTGTGCACCCGGTGAGCAAATTCAGCCTGCCCACTGAACGAAGATGTCTGGCATTTCCTCCCAGGAGCCTGGGAACGGCCATTCTCTGGCAGAGATCCTGTGCCCCTTTCAAGCAGCAATTCTCAGGTCCCTTTGGGGGGAAACAGTGCCTAACAATGGACCACAGACATCTTGCTATTGCACACAGCTACCCAGATGCAGATCTTCCTTTGATCCCTTTCTGCAGATCCTCTTGCCTTTGCGGGCAAGGTGGGAGATGGCCCCAGATCTTCCAAATGCCCTTTCTAGAGAGGGTCACCTGGAGCTGATGCTGTAATCTTGTTTTCAGCACCTGGTGGCGTCCTTTTCTCTCTCCAAGGCTTCTGAAATGCTTTTAGATGCTGCTTCAACAAATGGTTTCACATTTTCCTTGGCTCAAGTAGTAAATTCTTCTGCTTATGACTATTACTATTATGAATGCTACTACTACTACCACTTCTGGGCAGGGCCATCCTCTGAAATGAGGGCTCTGAGTTGTCCAAAGCCCTGATGGCTCTTGAGTTGGTTGTGTGTGTGCTGGACTGCACTGAGTCCTGTGGCTCCAGACCTTCTCTGTGACCAGGCTCACTGAATTAAAGACAATAGTACGGCAGAAAAGGGCTCTTGGTGGACCAGGCAGGAGAAGAAGCAGGCAAGCTTGGAAGCCCCTTGTGAGTTCTCTAGTGCTGTCAGTCTCATCCCGCACAAAACAGAAAGAATGAAGCCGTCGTGTTCATTAAGCAAAAGGTTATGCAGTTGCAGAAGCAAATCCTGTTTACTGCTGTTGTCAGAGGGGCAAGGGATGGAATGAAAAATCTCAATCACTCAGTCTGGCACCAGGCCTGCTTAGCTATCTGGGACTATGCACCCTAAGGTAGAGCAAGATGACCACCTGGGAAGACAGATTGGGGTGGAAGGCATCAGGGAGGGGTGCTAAATTATTAGAGGCTACAGCAAGTCTTCCCGGATTTTTTCTGTTGTACATGGAAGGAAATTCCCCTTCCAGCAGGGCTGAAATCAGCTTCAACCCTCTGTCCGCACTGCTTGCACTCAGGCATGCTGCGGGAGCACACCATCTTGTCCATCTCCACATTGTGAGGCCCCGGCCCTGCTCTTCATGCCCGGAACAGCAATGTGCAGCACTGGCCCCTGTGCCTGACTGGAAGCACATGGCTTTTGGCTTGGCCAGGCTGGGCATATATACCAGGGCGGCACTCCAAAGGCACTTTGCTGCCTGGGCAGGGGCTTGCCAGCAGGGGCCCACTTGAGAGGCGCTCACCTGCTGGCCCACCTGCCTGTTGCAGCAAAGCAGGGAGGAGAATTGGTGGCTTAGCCATGGCCCAGGGCATGGCATTGACTCTCCGCCCCTCTGGCTCTGCATTCAGGTGCCATCCCCGAGCCCTTGGAAAAGAGCCAGGCTAGCCCCAGTTGGTCCTCTGGCCCCAGCACCCTGCAGACCACAAATCTGTAGAGATGTTTGAGCCTCTCACCTGAAGAGGATTTGGAAATTCCTGCTTCCCAGGAGCCCCACTCTGTCTTGAACTCACATGCACACACATCTGTTCCACTAGGAAGTGCATCATATTGCCCAACAAGACAATTTCAACTAGACATTTATCTTCTTATTTGAAGCAGCTTTTGTTTGACTTCAAGTTTTAACTACTGTGATTGTTGGATTCCATCATTTGCTATGCACTGGGGGGGGGGGGCAGGGAACGAGAGAGAGAGATTGCATCAACATCTTTCTTTCTTCACCTCTCAGCCAGCTCTCAGCGTATCACATGCACTAAACTCGAGCACAACACGGTCAGACCACAAGCTTTGGTTGGAAAGACTCTGTCCTGATCTGCTTAGACTCAGGGGGAGAGGACAGACCTAACAAGCTTAATCTTCCATTCACTCTATCAACCAGCATCAATGATACATGAAGGAGCAAGTGTGTCATACAGCGAAGCATTTTACAAACAGGGTGCCACTCCTGCAAAGGCCCTCTTTCTCAGAGCCACCTGCCATGAATTATGAGGAGCCCTCAGATGATGATCTTAGTATTTGGGCAGGTAAATATGGGAGCAGATGTTCCTGCAGGTGGGGCGGGAAAGGCCCTTGTAGTTAGTGCACACCATGTGACCTCCAAAGATGCCCCACATGTGTCCACCAGACCCATGCAACCTCCTCTGCTCATTCGTCTATTCACCTCTTCTGTCCATCACCATCACTTCCCCAGTGGTGCCCACAGCATCTCCTCAACATTCCAGATGTAGCTGTGAGCTTGTCAACCTCTGCTGCAGGCAATGCCAAGTTAGATGGGTCAACACTAAGTTAGATGGTCTGGCTGCACCAAAGGATCTTCTTATGTTCTTATAGCATCTGCTCCATCAGGAGCTTTCTTTGGTGTCTCCAGAGTTTGGTGATAGATCGAACTGGCACATGTCATTGAAGAGAGAAGGAAAGAAAGAAAGAAAGAAAGAAAGAAAGGAAGGAAGGAAGGAAGGAAGGAAGGAAGGAAGGAAGGAAGGAAGGAAGGAAGA
>NW_025335548.1:7515111-7540306 GCF_004798865.1 Varanus komodoensis
CAGGCAGGCAGGCAGGCAGGCAGGCAGGCAGGCAGGCAGGCAAGAAGTTATCTCCTGTGTCATCCTATTGTGTCAACTCTGTACCTGCAAAACTTTGGGCCATGGGTATGACACCACCTAGCAAATGAGTGGGCGCATATGGGCACTTGCTGACATTTCCACTTGTTTCAAAAGTGCCACCAGGCTCAAGAGAGGCATGTGCCACAGTGATCTCTCGTATCAGCTTTCAAAACAGGGTCTGCAGAAAAAGCACATGACTTTCCCTGCTCAGCGGGAGAGGCTCAGAAGGTGCTGGTGATAGGCAGCTCTTGGGGAGCTGATAAGGGAGGGAGAGACCACGGGTGACCCTCTGTTCTATTTCACAGAGAACAATCATCCATTCGAAGGGTCGTCCAGCCTGATTCCTTTTAAAGGGAAGGCCACACGGAGAGACTCCAGGGCATCAGCACTTGCCCCCTGGCATGCGGCACCTGCAAAACTACCTGAGCAACATTCAAAAGGTCGCCGGCTCGCCACTTTGCCCGCACAGTATCCCTCACTGCTACGTACAACGTCATGTACATGCCTAGCCTACTTTGCCCGTTTTTGGCGGAGGTGGGAAATGCATTTCCTCGTTGGGAGGGTCCCGGGGGCCCACCCTGGCTCCCGAGGGCCCTTCCTTGACTGGACACAGGAGGGTCCTTTATGCTGCACTTGGCCATTGACTGGTATTTGCTCTGTGCACCTGAGCCAAAAGGTGCTCAGCGATGAGGCCTCCTTTCCCACCACTGGGAATGCACAATGCTGAGTGGGTGGGTCTGTTTTCCCCTTTTTTGTATGATATAGACACCATACTGTGTTATACACAGGCACAGAAATGGAAATGACCTATATCATTGCCAAGGAAGGCTATTTCTAGTTGCAATGGAGATACAAGAGGGTTCCATTGACTCCGATGACTGGCATACTGTGTATGTACCGGAACAACCCACTTGAGCTGTAATTGTCTGACCTAGTTAATATCTGGGCATTGTGGCTGATGTCCTCAATAATTTGGCATGCATTAATAACTGGGCCTTAATAGCTTACCTATATTGCTCTCTATTGATTCAAATTAATATAAATTCTACTATTTCCATTCATTCTCATAACATGCATACTGGTTTGTGTTTTGTATTGCAGCTACAGCTGCTTGGCGATGATATTAATGCCCAGATATTAGGAAGGACAGAGGAAGTTCTGCAACACCCTAACTCCACCAGCAGAGTTATAGTTTTCTCAAAGCCAACACAGAAGTGCCATCCAAACCGTTCTCCACCAACAACAGCAGGAGGGATCAGCTTCCAGAAACAATGACCCTTCCCTGTAGTGATTGGCTTCTGTCTATACCTGATCCTCAACAGCACAATTTTTAAAACATTCCTCTTGAGAACAAAGCCACCATCTGTTCCAAGCACAATCAAAGAATAAAAGACTTCCACCCACATAAATAATGAAAGTGATGCTCAAAGGCTGAGGTTTTTGCTCTTTGGAGCAAGCTTCCCAAGTCCTTTCTTTGATGCCATCAAAACTGACTTCTTGCACAGCAGCTTTCCAAACCTACATGAATAATGGGCCAGGATGGAGGTTGCATCTGTCCATGAACTAGAAACCAAACCCGACAAATTCATCAGTCTGAATCTTTGACTAATAAACAGTCTCATGGCAGCGGGTTTAACACACAAGGTACATTTGTCATAATTCCAGCTGCATGGACCCCAGGATGACGACTGCCTGGCACCTGGAAAACCTTGTGCTTTGGTGTTTCTGGTTCCTGGGACATAGTTAGTGCAAGAACATGCAACACAGCAGGGAGAGGAAAGAGGAGCCGGAATGGCACCCGTCAGAGAGGTCTCTCCGTTTCCATCACCAGTGCTGCAACCAGGAAAGGAGTGGCTGAAGGGGAGCAGAGCCTACTGATGGCCAGGTTTTTGGGGATCAGCAGGCGAGAGCTCCCCCATCAGCCAACGTTCTCACGGACAGTGCTTCCAGACTCCTTGCTCCTCATCCTCTGTCTCCTTTGTTCTTCCACTTCTGTGTGGACAGGCAGAGAGCCTGTGAGCAGGAAGCATCCACCGGTCTTCCTTCTCACCACCTGGCCAAAGAGAGGGCCAAGTGAATGAGCAGACAGGGGAGAGGAGAAGGATCTCCAGGGAGGTCTTGGCAGTGGGGTGCTACTGGGGTTTGAGACCTGGGCAGGTGCCCCACCAACGGCCACCCTTGATGCCGGTCCTGCTGATGCCACTGTTAATGACAACTCATCATGATCTGGGCCCAGACTTTCTGAGGCTTGTTTGGACTTGGCTTGTTACTGGCGGGGGAGGAAGGGGATCCCCACGGATGGGCCTCTCCACCCCATTTCTGAACCTTGGCACCAGCACTGATGCTGACCAGAATCATCCCAAATGCCTGGGGCATTGAGGTCTTCAACCTCAATTTATCATCAGAGAAAGCATTTTATCTTCTGATTGGTTATGTCAATGTGCTGGTTTCATCATGTCATGTGATCAGGTGCATAAACTAGAACTTGGTGTGCACTAACAAGAATGAACATCAAAAAAGCTCCTGTTGATGGATCTGCCCCAAACTTGTCCAACTAGGTTCTTTTGATTCCACATGGAAATGAAAGTTCCCGTCCTGGGCATGCACTTCTCCAAACTGGCACTGTTGATGCAGGAGCTGGTTTGTGCCAAATCAGAGCATTGGAGCTGTTGCTGATGCTGACCAGCAGCAGCTCATCAGGGGATGACCCTCTCAGTCACACTTGGTGATGCTGCTTTAGATGGAACTCCTGGTTCTTTGAGTGCCAGCCTTACATTCAACCACTGAATCTGTTCACCAAACATTAATTTTCCAGTCCTCATGGTTGTGAATCGATAGAATGCGGTCTTAAACCAAGCCACAATTCATGCGCATGCTGGAGATGTCCAAATGAAAGTTATACGTTTTATACCTTAGTATAGAGAAAACTGCCTGTCTCCCCCACCCACCCACCCAATCTGCAGTGTTTTTCCAGTCAGGTTCCTTCTATGGGAAAAGGAGACAAGCACCAGCACTTGCAAATGGAAATGGAGACTCCAATCTCCCCTTCTGCCAGTTCTCACATTGTCTTCCAGAAATTCCTATCTCAGACTGTAAAAAGCAAACACTGAAGCCTGTCAAATTCTGAAAATTCTGATTGTTTATCTCTTTATCCGTCCCTCAAGATCTTGATGCATCATGATGTTTTTCCAGTGTTTCCCTAATGACGTCTCAATATTTCTGTGCTTCTGCATTGCCCTTGCAGTATTGCCCCTTCAGAACCTCATTCTTCTCCCTGCTGTGTGTCTGGGACCCCAACCCCTTAAAACTCTCTGTCCATGCTTTGTTCTGTGTAGCCAGTTTTAGACTGCTACCCTTCGGTGCTGTTGTAATTTAGGGATTTCTGTTTGCTGTAAATAAAACTGTTGAGTGTTTGATTGAACACTTCCACTGAATCCAAGTATTTGTTCAAGCAGGTCTGGAATCCTGACACATGTAGCCCAGAGTTGTCTGTCCCGACTGGTTCCCGGGAATTCAGACCAAGATCTTTCCCAGCCCTGTTTGGAGACTTTTGGGAACTTTTGCACCTGAAGAATATGCTCCAGTGCAGAACATCATCCCTTCCCCACTGCGTGAGTCACTTCTGAATAAACATGCCAAGGATTTTCCTACAAATACTCTCTGCACCTTTTTTCCCTCCGTGCAGTAAAGGATTTCTCGGGAAGGGGCCCTGCGTTTCTCAGTAGCACAAGGTAGCTGGCCAGGGCCCTCGCGAAATCGAAGGACCAATCATGTCAGTGGGAAGCCCTGTAAATGACAGCAAATAGGCTGCAGCAGGGAGTAAAGAGAGGTAATTTAATTCAGTGTGGTTATTGCAGAAAAGCAGATGTTAGACCCAATCGCTACGCTTCCCTTCCCCGTTTAAGACAGCAACCACAAAGTCTGGTTTCAGGGAAACCTTAACACAAGTGGACAAACATGGGTTGGACTGCATGTAGGAAAAGGGTTAGCTGCCTGTTATTTCTGCAGAAAAAATGGAGAAAGAGGTGTTTTTTTTTTAAAGGTTTGTTTAAGACATGGGGAATTGCAAGTCCTCCCATTCAAGATGCGATGAGCGTCTGGTAAGGAGCTGTTGGAAAGATCTGTTTAGCATTTGGCAGTCTCTCCATTCAATATTTTCTTTTTATAGAAAGAAAATGAAGAAGCCAGATCTGTTTTGCCAATGTGCCTTTTAGCACTATTTTATTGGTTCATTAACAATGAATTCCCCATTTAACCCTCTACTCCCCATTCTAATTCAAAAGTGCTCCTTTTTACTGGAAGGGATGCAAAATTGAGGACGGTGACACTCAGAAGTCAAACCTCTCCCACAAATTGAACCCCTTGAACCCACATCTCCAGACAGTGCACATTTCTTCTCTCCCACTCTCTGTTTTACAAAATACAAGCTGAGTTCAGACAATATGATGACCCCACATGCGAGAGTTGCATCTATCAGTGATTTTCAACCTCTTCACAACTGGGGACCAGTAAAAACAGGAAAGCCACCTTGGGAACCAGCAAGGCAGAAACAAAAAGCGCCGTGCATGTAATTCAGTATTCTTTGTATTAGTTTCCAAACACTACCAAAAAAATGGAAATTCTCCAAAACAACCAGAAACTGAGCAACAAAAATGCCAGCAAGAGAACAAAATACTGAAATGGGTGTAGCGTAGCTCCCATCTGCTCCCACTGAGCCGTGTCTCTCCGCACCCCCAGTGGCACCATCGCACCCCCTGCAAACACAATGCCAACTGAGGAAGAGGTGGTGGAACACAGCCAGCCTCTGTGCTGCATGGACAGCAAGACGCCCCACCCCCAGAGCGGCAGGAAATCTCCCACAGACCAGTGCCAGTCCATGGACTGCTGGCTGAAAACCGCTGGCGTATATTCTAAGTGATGCTTGTGTGTGAACTGTGGGCTGTTGCTGCAGTGTGGGCCACTATGCCCTTCTGAGGCCAGATGAGTCAACAAACCATGGTGAAGCAGCCACAGGTGACCACCCAAGAACAACAACTGGGCTCTCATCATGGATTGCGGATGGTTGCCATGCCGTGGCTTCTTAGAGCATCTGGGTTCATGCAACATGTTGATCCATGTTGTAGCAGCAGCCTGCTCTTAAGTGACAACTACATGCAAGGGGCTGCCTCAGCCCAATCACAGAGTCGATCGAATGCGGCACTTTTATTGTGCTTGAGTGCTGTGCATGTGAGGGCAAGCTGGGTTCAGAGCTTGCCACGGACTTATGGATGGCTACAGGCAAGTTATTCGCTTCATCTTCTCAGCCCTTCTTTTGCAGCACTGGCATAATACATGTTGCAGTGTTTGGGCCCAGGCTAGAGACTCCCCAGAATCTTGTGGGATTCATGGAAGTGACTTGTGGACATGGCTCTCCCTTTCAGGACCAATCCTGAGGCTTTGGAGCCTTATGTAGTTTGGAAGTCATAGGAATGGTGCTTACATAAATTTCTCTCACTTTCTCGTCTTGTCCAATCATATGTTCTGAACTTTGAGAATTTTTAAGTATGCATGAAAACTCTCGTACATTTTTGTATGCAGTTTTTGCTTCAAGCACCCCCACCCCCTTCAAGCAGCTTCTTCAGTGCTTTGACTCTTCCGAATGTCATTTTTGTCAATGCAGAGAATTCCCTGTGCACTTTCCCTTAAGACAAACATTTATGTTCACATCTTTTCATTGAACAACTCCATCACAAAATTCAAAGAGGTGCTGATGTAAAAGGATAACTGAGTTTTGGTTTGCACAGTGACCTGAAAACACAAAGCAAAACAATTTTTTCTGTGCTTCTGGTGTTTTATTCTCCCCCTCAGACTCTCCAGGGGAAGGTTCCATGTTCAGTCTTGCTCCAGGTTTGGGGTGGTGGAAAAACACATATTTGTACCTGAGATGTTGGAGAACCAGTGTCAGGCAAAATAGGCCACACTGGACCACCTGGGCAAATATTCTGCTCAGAGATTTGTTGTAATGTTGTTTCTGACTGATGCCAACCCTATCAATTTGGTGTGCTCCTTGATCCAGAGCTGTCCCTGGAATCTCAGGTGGCAGCGGTGGCGAGGAGTGCCTTTCTCCAGCTTCGGCTGGTCTACCAACTGCACCCTCACCTAGATGAGCGCTGCCTTACAACAGTGACCCATGCCATGGTAACCTCCCAACTGGATTATCATAATGCTCTCTACGTGGGGCTGCCCTTGAAGACAGTCTGGATACTTCAGTTGGTTCAAAACAGAGCTGCCAGTATAATAACAGGGACCTGCAGGTATTCACACATAATGCCAGTCCTCTATTGTTTACCTTGGCTACCAATTGAAGTCCAGGTCCAACTTAAGGTGCTGGTGATGACCTATAAAGCTCTAAACAGCTTGGATCCTGGATACCTGAAGGAGTGCCTTCTCCCCCATATGCTCTCCTGCCCCTGGGGATCTGGGACAGAGGTCCTTCTCTGGGAGCTGTCCTTGAAAGAGATGACTACCCAGAGGGGGACCTTCTCTGTGGCGGCACCCCAGTTTTGGAATACACTCCTCAGAGAGGTTCGCCTGGCACCAACACTTCTTTCCTTTCAGTGCTAGGCAAAACCCTTTTTATTCTCCCAATATTTTAATTGTTAATTTGTGGTTTTACACCGAATACTGGATGCTGTGATATTTTTTACTCTTACTTTTATTTTATTCTATTTTATCAATGTCGGTCATAAACCATGAGGGGATGGTATAGAAAAGTTTTAAATGCATGATCTCCAAAATCCCTATCTATGGCAGCCTTGCCCAGCCATGGCTTCCTCTTGGCAATCTAATCTGAAGCAATAACACGAACTGCGTCATCTAAGCAGGAAAAGGAGACAATGAAATAGAGCAGACATCATCACTGCATGGGCTGCAATGGAAACTTGAGTCTGGCCATGCAGAAAACAGCACGCTTCTTTACAACAGGGCAAATTATTCAACAAGCCAGCCCAGTATGGCTCCGTCCGACTGGCTTCCCATGCTGTCCGGCACAAAGCTTTCACACAACCTTTCTTAATTTTATTTTCTAAACTGGACCTCTTGCATGCAGAGCACTGCTCTGCCACTGGGAAGGCCCTTCCTTCAGCTAGAGACAGTGAGCTCACCTACTGGTATGTTGGGTTTTAAATGACCAACAGGTGAGTTTTGGTTGTCCTGCAATGCTTCCAGACAAGACCTGTGACACAGGAATGTGGAAAGTCGCCTTTGGCTGAGCAAGCCACGGGCCCATCTCATTCAGCACGGCCAACACTGACTGACGGCAAAGACTTCCTGGGATCTCGAGCAATATTCTTTCCTACTCTGCTGAGAAATACCCAGCCTCCAACCTGAGCCCTCCTGGGTACAGAGCAGGGGCACTGCCATGAAGCTTCAGAGATGCCACAATGATACTGTGAAATACTTTGTGCCAAGCATGACAAACACTTGAGCTGAGCTCCAAAAATTCTACATGGTATTATTAGCATCAACAAATTAAATAAGCCACACTAATAAAGGGCATCATTTTGATACTGTCGGTGTGATTTACCACCAGTTGGGATTTCAAATTTCAATCCAGAAGCAATTGTTTCTGAGAGATCTTCAGATAAAAGGCATGCTAAAGATGACATCTTCCTATTACCCTGATCATTAAAATTAATCTAAATAAGCCCACAGCAATTTCATCTCAAGCAATAAAATTAATTGCATCTTCTAAGCAGGAAATGGAGGCAAAGAAAAAGGGAGAAAAGGACATCATAATTGCATGGACAGCAATTAAAACTTGACCACAGCAAGCACACACTTTCTTACAATGGGACAAACTATTTGACAAGCTAGTCCAGTACAGTCTATCTGATTGGCTCACCGTGGTCCCAGGCAGAGCTCTGCTTATCTTGATTTTTTTTTTAAAACCCTTCATGCAAAGTGGTACTCTCTCCCTGGGTAGAGACCTTCTCTAAACTGGATATAGTCAATGAACCCACAGGTACATTGAACTGTAATTGAGTTTCTGTCCAACTGCAATGTTTTATCATTATGCTAATGTATTTGTTTGCTTTTTCAACTGCTTTGAGCACAATGTATTGCAAAAAAGAGAAAGCAAAAGAGAAAGAGGAGAAAGAGAATTTAAACCATGTGAGGTATGGGAAGGTGGTGGAAAGAGGAGGAGAGGACCGATAGATTTACACCCTCTCAAAAGCAGTGTGCGTGGTAAGTGGGTAAGGCTGCTCAGTCCAGGATGAGATCCAGCGTGGTGTTGTGGTTAAGAGCCTGGGTTATAGTCCCACTCAACCCTGGAACTCACTGGGTGACTTTGGGATAGTCACAGACCCTCAACCCAAGCCACCTACCAGGGTTGTTGTGAGGAAAAAGGCTGAGAGGAGGAAGAGACTCCTGTAAGCCACCTTGAGTTCCTTGGAAGGAAAGACAGCAGGATATAAGCCCAACCATAAACAAACATAAAATACACTTATGTGTCTGCAGTCAATTCCCTTTGTGAAAATACTCTGCAGGTCAAATGTGTATTCGAAAGCACCCTCTTGCCTACTGCTTCTTGTTTAACCTCTTTGAAATGTAACCTGTGAGACATACAACTTAACAAAGGATCCCAAGAGCAGAATATTGTCCAGCTGCATCACTGTAAATTGCAGGGGTTGGAGAACTTTCTGAGCCCAGAACTTCCTGACCTGCGATGGATGACGTTGCTCCCCTTCTCTAGGGAGGCATGAGAAATTTGTTCCAGCTGGCTTGGATCCATAGTTACCAGTTCACACTTTCCAGACAGAATGTTTGCAATCTGCAGTCAACGTCCATACATTTCCAAGTCTGAAATCTGCTTTGCAAAAGCCATTGCTGAAAAATGCATTTGTCGGGATGCATGCATTGGATAAATTTGCATTAAAATGGTTTCTTTTGAAAAATGCACATGCGGTTACACTCCCATCAATAGAAGAATGCGTATGTGTCAAACATCTGCATAACTGATGTATACAATTGGAAAAATACTCACAAAATATGCATGAATTTTCATGCGAAGAGAAAAGCATCAGTGCCTGAAGTTTGACATGGAATCAGCTTTGAGATGGGGTGCTTAGAAACCTTTGGGGTGCTCAAGATTAACTGACTCACACATCCCTCATCTTATTCTTGTCCTTGTTGTAAAGGCTTGTTGAACATTAGCTTGAACATTAAATAACAGCGGAACACATGACTACTGTGAAAGCCACAGAAATTAATCTTCAATTTGTTAAATCCATCACATCTCATGTTTTCTGGATTGTCAGATGCCTTCTGTTCCATCATCTATTCATTGATGGAATCAGTTTTGAGGGGTTGGGTGAGGTGGGGAATGTCTGTGAATTTCATTCTATTTTCACACTTGCATTGATACACACTAGGGCAAGGGCAAATTTGCACACAGTTGCACACAAAAATCTGAGTGCACCAATCAATCTGAGTGAAATATGCATGACTCAGAAGAAAAACTGGTCTGCTGAGGAATCCACAGGTTGGATTTATAGAAATTGAAGCTCGGTGAAATCTGCTGCAGGTTTCTCTGCAACAAACTGCACAGTGGTATTCTGGTAATCGGATGCATAAAACCACCATTTCAGCCGGACTGCCTTAATGAGGCTTCCCAGCTCCACTGTCCAGAGTTAAACATCGATCACTTGTCAGCTTAATTCATTCAGACCACTGATGAGTTAGTAAACCTGCTTCGGGATGCTGCCACTCTAAACTGTGGGTGGAAGATTGTGCTATTTAATTTTCTTCCATACCAAACATCAATAAATACCTTGCACTTAAGAAGCAAGCAAGGCAGAGTTGACCTCTTCTTCCAAACATGCTCCCTTTACATATACTGAGAATGTGGCCTTTTTTTTTTTTTTTTAATAGAAGAGCAGTGTTCTTGACCTGCAGTCAGAAGCGGTAGAGTCCTAGGAAACTCTTATGCCAAGAAAAAGCATTAATCCATCTAGCTCACAATTGTCCACACAGAGAAGCAGCAGGTAGCCGAGTTTCAAGCAAGGGTATTTCCTAGCCCTTACTGAAGATGATGGGGATTGAATCCATCAACATGCAAAACACATACTCTGAGCAATGGCCTTTCCTCTAAAAATAAAGTGAGATTCCAGTCCTCATGGTTCTGAGCAAAGGTTCAATATAAATAGGAACTCAGGATGCAGCTCTGGGTCCACCTAGTTCAGTATTTTCTATACTGGGAGGATGTGGCTGTCCAAGATATCAGGTCAGAATGTTTCCCAGCCCTACACAGAGAAGGCAAGAATTAAATCCGGGACCTTTCTACCTGGCCAGAAATAAGGTGGCATTTCTTTTCTCCTTCCCTCCCCAGCAAGTTTTCTGTTAATTTCAAATGTTAATAAAAATTAAGGCAACAACTAAAAAACTTACAGATGGCAAAAGAAACCAGTTTCTCTACTTGCTACATTTCTGTATAATCATAATTGCTCGATTTTTATTTCATATCTGTGAGTTAAGCCTCGTAGAGCGTATAATATTTTTGCAAGAGATAAAACCCAATGGCTTTTCTCCATCTTGAAATTTACCTGTCCATTGCCACTTCCAACTATAAACAGCCCTTAGCATAGTGGAGGTCTGGATGAGCTGATCTGTTCATCTGGTCTAAGATGACATGTACATTTCAAATTCATGGACAGAATCATTTCAGTGCCCTGCAGCATTTTGTGCTTCTGTAGCTCACGCATCAAGCTAGAAATTATGCACCACTCTGCAACCGTGAAATGTTCGCTGTTTGAACTTCAAAGTTAATCCAGATCTTAGCTGAATTTAATACCTAAAAAGCTTTCTTATCACCTGCCAGATGACAGAATTCCCTGGTAATTAAAAATACTATTAAAGCAGCTGGTTTTGCTAAAAATAAACAGCTGTTTGGGGAGATGGGCTGTCCCCACTTTGCAATTAATTGGCCCCCCTCTGAAGGTTACGTTTACAAATCAGATCGCACATTTTAAAAAAGGCCCAAAGGTGTGACCAGCCCCTCACCTTCCATGTGTCTTTCTGGCATCCCATCAGGAGGTCCCAGTGGGAGCTGACAGATTCCAAGAGAATACCACTTCGGCGAAAAGCAGTTTTTTTCCCTTGAGAAAAAGAAGGGGACAGGTACCTGTGCAGAACATATAGAAGAAGGAAGACAATGTGGGTAGCCCTTTTAGAAGTTAGGGGACAGGAGAGGGCCAGACGCTAGACATTGTTTGAGGAGCTACAAGATGCTGGGGATGCATCTTTCTGAGGTCAGAAACAGCACTGCCCTCTTCAGAAGTCAAAAACCGACTCTGAACTGGGAGGGACCGGGGCTATGCGGGAGCCTGGAGCAGCTGCGAGTCGCCTTTGCCAGCCCATTTCCCTCCTCTGAAGCAGGGTCGCTCGGCTGACTAAGGAGCTCCAGCTCACACTGGAACCTTTGCAAGGGTGGCATAGAGGTGACAAGCATGATGGGCATAGTGGTGAAGAGCATGGGACTCAGGTGACCCAAGTTCGAGTCCCCGCTCAGCCATGGAGCCAACTGGGTGACTTTGGGCCAGTCTCAGCCCAGACTCTCAGCCCAGCCTACCTCACAGGGTTGTTGCTATGAGGATGAGACTGAGAGGAGGAGGAGGAGGAGGAGGAGAATGATGCAAGTCGCTTTGAGTTCCCTGTAAGGAAAAAGTGGGATATACATCTAAGGCATACATACATAAGTACATGTCTTGCAAACAGAACTGCAATTGCTTTCTATGTAAATGTATGTAAACTTTATGTAAATGTCATCACTGGTGACTGATGACGTTCACCGTGGAAGCGAGAGAAAACGCAGCCTCGGGCGAGACACCCAAGGCGAGGGGCCTGCAGCTCCTTCTGAGGGGACACTGGGTGGCAGCACTGGTGGAGCAGGCGTCCTGGCTAAGCGAAGGCCAGAGAGGAGGGAGCTGCACAGGGCCATTGGCCAGGCAGCGGTGAGAAACAGAGGCGGGGCAGGAGACGCGCAAGACAAATCTCTCGCTAGGGGGCATTTCAGAGAGGTGGGAGGGTGTTCCCTGGGCTTTGAAATGGATGCCCAAGAGCATCGAGGATTTCAAGGTGGTTTGGTGTGCCAGGGGTAGAAAAAGGGTCTTTGCAAGAGGAAGAGAATTGATTCTGAAAGCTAAACAACTCTGTTTCTGGGACTGCCAAATGTGGAGACAAGATACTTGGAAAATTCACAATACAGCCATAGGGGTGAAAGAAGAAATAGGAAGAAATAGGAATACAGGAATGAAAGCATGTGTGACACACATACACAGAATATCCCATAACTGGAGAGCAGTTGAAAGGGCATGTGACAGCGGAAAGGTCGACAGGTAAGCTGAGAGGCAGGGTGGTATAGTAGTTACAGTGTGGAGATGGGACTCAAGAGATCTGGGTTCGAGTCCCCACTTAATCATGGGTCTCTCTGGGTGGCTTTGAACCTCAGAAAGCCTTACAAGGCTCTTCACAGCTGTTCTCCCTGATGTGGGTGTCACAGATAGACTGCTCCTCTTGCAGGAGTTTATCTAACTCTCTTCAAAAGATGCAGCCATCACACCTTGTGTCTGTGAGCTCTGCAAGTGAACTCAGGCAGGAGTGAAGTGTTGTTCAATGTTGTTCTTTTCGCAGTCCTGAATCTACTGTCAGTCACTTTGTGTCAATGGCCTCAAGTACAAGTGTTTTGAGAACAAGAGAGAGAGAGAGAGAGAGAGAAGGATCCTCTTTTGCCCACTGCACATATTATTTCTAAAGCTCTTCCATGCACTCAATCAGTCAAGGGCCCCTTTCTATCATTGGCATGCATCTAAAAACACTCAGTGATTATTTAATAGATTTTTTTCCAATGAAAATAAATAAATACAAGTTTCAGGGCTATAAACCTAATTAAAAGGGCATTTTTAAATATTTTTCTGCATATTTATATCCCTTCTTTTTTTTCCAAGTTGCCCAGGACTGCGTCCTTGGTCAGGACTGAGTACCCAAGGACTGAATATAGAGTATTTGCTGCTCTTCCTTTTATCATCACAACCCTATGAGTTGGATTAGGCTGAGGAGACTGTAAAAAGTCACCCAGTGCATTCCATGGCTAGAACTCAGGTCTCCCCGGCCCCAGCTTAACACTCTAACCACTAGGATACACTGTTTTTTTGAAATTATAGAGCCCATGAGTTTTCCTTTCAGCAGCAGATGAAGACCTTTTTATTTACCAGTTATTTTAATACTTAGATCTGTAATGATGTTTTAAACATCGTGTTGTTAGCTGCTCCTATGCTGGATGGTTAACTTATTATATTTGCTGTGTTGTTGTCTGGTTATATTATTTTATGGTTTTATTGTTTTTAAGGTTCATATTGATTGAATGTATATATAATTTTAATAATTGCAAACTACTCAGAGAGCCAATGGGCTATTGGGTGGAATATTCATGCAATAAATATATAATAATAACTAATAGTTGTGTCATTAGTTATGGGGAAACTGGTATTTCTTTTTGGTTGATGCTTGGCTTTGTTTAGTATCTCAAGCATGCTTTTGTGTAAGTTTCATAAAGACAACTTTAATTAGAAATGCTAGAGTTGTTCCAGCAACAAGGATCCCAGCCATGTGTGACTTTGATTTGCAGCCATGTGAGATATTTTGAGCAGATGTCATTTGCAGAAGGCGAAAATTCAGAGAAGCCAATGGAATGGCTTTCTACAGTTAATTAATACTTAAATTAGAATGCCCTTGACTTCTTTTCCTCTTTGGGACCTTGTGTTCCTCAGTTTCAATACTAACCATATTAATTAATGGAGGCTGCAAAAGATTGCTCGATTAAAAACTTTTAATCGATTGAAAGGATGCCCTCAATGAATAGGCAGCAAATTTAGAATTACAACAAACCACAATATTTTTTTACTTTCAGTATTTGTCAAAAGAAATGTCATGTTCTGGTTAAAGGCTGGAGTCTATGATGTTCAGGACAATCGGCATACCAGACATTAGAGTATCTATGCAAATTTCTAGTGTACTACAATCTGAGACCAGACTGGGGAACCTTGCTGGACAGTTAGAGCAAATGTGAACAAACACACACTAAGCACAAGGCTTGCAAAAGCACCGGAGTGTTGGAGATCCAGGTGACCATCTCCACTCAGCCAGGCACCTACAGCTAAAATGAGGCCCATTCTAAAGAACGGGCTTTTCAAACATGCGAGGCCAGGTCTGTGATTCAAGTGTTAGATGGCAGAGCTGCCATGAGGTTGCTCCAGCCAATGAAGGGAGCTTGCTTGTGCATGTGCATATAGTCAGATGTAAACATGTTGTATGAATGTTTGGAAAATGCATGTATTTTTGCCTGCACTTTTGGGATGGGGTGGGAGGGATTGCATGACAAACCTCAGAAACCAATGGATTTCAAAGGCAAACTGTGTTCTAGACTGTGTGTGAGTTCAGGCAGTGAAGAATTTAGAACATTCACATGAAACTGTGAACCAAAGGAACTCCTTATTCATCCCTACCAGAGACTTCTAACTGGAAAAGCTAAGGATGAAACCTGAAACCTCCTAGGTTGAAGCTGAAGCCTTCCAAGTTTGCACTCCAGCATTCTCTGCTTTATTTCTGCTGGAACTGGACCACAGACACAGATTAGGAGCCAAGATCTGAAAATATGAGTGGTGGGAGGAAAAAATGGCCTGATGAGCTTCAAGGCAGGAAGAGACTCTCGCTGTTCTCTCCACACCTTTTTTAAAAATTGCAGAAATTGAAATGTTTGATTGATTCGGAGCAGTGATGTTTCTACTTGGCAAAACTGCCATGCAACCAAATAAACACTCCTCTTTCTTGTAAGCAGATATCCATTGTAAACCAGCCAGGGAGATGCTCAGAGAGCTGAGATGTCTCACGATAAACATCACAACAGGGAAAAGCATTGCTGGTATACAAATATAGCCCTCTCGCTTGATGCCGGCAGCAAAAGAGGCTTAAGTCATTGGGAAAAGGAGGAATGATGCCCCTCATTATTTATATCTTGGCAGGGAAAAGTGGCACCAGGACTCTTGTAAAAGAGAGGAGAGGTGTCTGCCGAAATCGTTTGCAAAGCGATGGACAACTGCGTCTTCTGCAACCAGAGAAAGAGAGATTCGTGGTCTAGAATCTAGCATGCTGCCCCCTTCACGGCATGCAGCCTTCAGGGACAAAATGTTACCCACCACTTGGTTAAACGCATCTTGCTTTGAAGGCTCACATTATGGAGAACAAGTCCCATGAGGAAAAGTGGGAGAGAATGGATGCTTTTAGCCTACAGAGGAGAAAAGAGGTGCCACAGCGGACTAAAGGTCTACCACGAAGGAGAGACCGGGGGCTTGTAGCTCTGGCCAAATGTCTCTAGTCAAGCCATTGGCCCAGCTAGGTCAGTGCTGCCTCCTTTGATCACTGGTGGGCACCCAAGCATCTCTCAGGCATTCTCAACCTTGCAACCACCATAAGAGCATCAGAGAGGCCCTGCAGGGATCAGACCAAAGGTCCATCTAGTCAGCACTTTGGTCATGCCATGGCAAGCCAGCTGACGTCAGGATCCCTCCAGCCGGGTGGGTGCAAGCCCTCCTGTCCCAGCTTCTCAGCAAGGGGCGTATGCAAGCATGCCACCTCTGGTCAAGGAGGCAGCTCACAGCAGCAAGGCTACAAAGGAAAGGGTGAGGAAGACTCATTGGTTCAGAGAACCATTGCGGTGGCAGGGATGCATGGAGCCCCATTTTTCCACCCTCTGAGCCTACAAGCAACACCAAAAAATCAGCTTAAGTCCTCGATGGGATAATTCCCCCTTCCTCCTGCACCATAGCCCCAACTGCAGGTACCTCTTCCTCTTCATCTGCTTCTACACCAATGAAACAGGGCTCAAGATATACTACAGGTCAAGTCTGGTCTGGCTGGTAGTGGAATCTTCAGGCGTAGGGAGAGCCAGCTGAGTGACTGACCTCATGAAGGGTCCTTCTAGGCTAAGCACTTCTCTGCAGCCGATTGGTCCACACTTAAATATGGATAGGGAAATTCTTCATGCACCATTTTTTAGGAACAGAGGGGCTGCCCCTCACTTCTGTTGGGTTGGGAAATGCCCTCCCCGCCACTGCCTCCTGGCATGGGGTGTGTCACAGCGCTGCTTTCTACCCGCACCCTAATTATAGTGGTATACTTGGAGAACCTTCTGCCCTTGTGTCAGTCTCCAGGAATTCAAACTGTGGGCTTCAGTCTCCTTGAATTTGGCAAGGGACGTGAAAGATTGGACCATGTTCTTGCTCACCAATTCCCAGCAAAGCATAATCTTGTTTCTCAAGATGCTTCCAAGACTCATAGTAGTGGAGGTATGTGTAAGTGGGGCAGAACTGGTAAGCTAAACTTGACAGTGAATTTTCAATTTGCATTTTCTTCTCTCGATCTTGTAAACCGTCCTAAGACATCAGTGATGGGATGGCATATAAAAGTTTTAAATAAGTAAAGAAAATTAATTTATTTTTAACAATTATTGATTTATTCAAAACATTTTTATCCCGTCCTATCCAATAAAGGATGGGATAAAAGTGTGAAAGAGTAGCAGCTCCATAGTAGAGAATGTGCTTTGAACATGGGTTGGGCAAGGTTTAACCCCTGGTAGCTTAGAGATCCTTGGTCCCACACCTCCTGTGAGGCACAAAAAGAGCACGGCAGTATCTGCAGCTGATGCTTCTCCTGCTTCTCTCAGAAGAACTCAGGCAGGTTAAAATCCAGTTGCCCCAAAAGGCTACTAATCCGCATGCCAGCTCCAAAAGCAGAGGCAAACTGCTGTGAGCCTCATTTTCTCCCTCAGACAATCATTGGCCTCAGGCCGTTCTCTGCAAAACTCTCTTTTTTGTTTCTACATGTGAAGAATCCAGTCAAGTCTCTGAGCATGCACAAGTTTGCAAAACTGGGTTTGTTGACCCCAGCCTGGTGATCATTTCCCAAAACTCTCCTTATGAGCCCACTTGTGACCCAACCCTTAGGGACGGGTGCTGCGGAAGCGTGTGCACCTTTTTCCCACACCCTTTGCTCAACAAACTGGGCTTCTCTCCCCTGCTGCCACCTTGGCACGGGGGCAAGCTCTGATCTGCATTTAAGATCCCCGGTCTCGACAGCCCCTCCTGCTCCTGCATCTCCACGCTGTTCCCAGAGTCTATCTGACACCTCAGCTTCTGCCCTTGAGCTAATTGGCTCTCCTGCCGCCCCCAGTTGAATCCCAGGGCGTTAAGCACCCTGCTGCTCCACAATTCCACTTTGGTCTTCTGCATCTGCATCAGCAAAAGAGGCATGGTCAGCTTCCCACAGGAGTGCTTGCCAAAGCAAGCCAACCGGCTTGCTCCCAACACAATATGCCTGCGTACCCCAGTCACTGTCCCACAAGGGTGCTGTTGCATCCACGTCCAGACTGGAGGTTCTGTGGGCAACTGGTTGACCATGTGTGTGAACAGAAGGCTGGGTTAGATGGACCCTTGGATGGATCCAACAGGACTCTTGCGATGTTCTTCCTATGAAAAGGCTCTTCCTAATCCCAGCCAGAATGTCTCCTTCTGGAACTTAAGCCAAGCTGGCTCTAGTGTATGCCTTCTTCCAGGTGCTGGCCGCTCAGTCCACCCTCTTCCGCCATCCCTTCTCCAGGCTAGACTTACCCTGTTCCTCCGGCATTTGCTCATAGGATTTGTTTCCCACTCCCCGACCATCTTGGCTGCCCTTATCTGGCCCCTTTCCTTCCCGTGATCTGCCTCCTTCTTAAAGTACGGCTCCATCCTCTAAAAGGTTCAGGTGGCAAGTCAGGGGGGAGCCCCTTCTCTGCCCAAGACTCTGGGAAGCCAGTGCCAGTAAAGACTGGGCAGAGAATACTGGTGTTGGTAGACAAATGACCCCGTATGGCAGCTTCCCAGATGTTATGCATAAGGATACCCTATCATGAGTGGGATGGTGTGACTTGGTGTCCTGCAACAGCAGGGGACTGGACCAAATGGCCTTCATGGCCCCTTCCGACTCTACTTGTTTATGCTTCTGTGATGGGTGTACACCACTATATTGATTTATACATCTTGACCATACCCAAAAATATCTCCAAGCAGTTTACTGTACAGTAATGCTATAATGCTTGAGCAAGTTGGAACCGGTTGGAGATGAAAGTAATGAAGCAAGAAGGAAGATGGCTAGAGCTCAAGCGGAGGAGAACTCAGGATGTGTCTGACTGAATATGGCTTAGAGTTCATTACTGAGCCTGTTCCATGGCAGTGAGCATGGCAAAGAGGTGTTTCTATGTCACCAGATTTGCTTCCTTACAGTGCTGTCCAGCCAAGCTTTTCCGAGTGGCTTGCAGCCTTTTACATTCTGGGCCAGGAGGAGAGATTACCGAACCCTAGGTAGCCCACTGTGACGAATCTGCATGACATTTTGAGGATAAAGCTACTTGGATGTGGCATGAGCTGGACCCCACAGTTACTGCTGTTCCATTAATGGAGGCATCCAGAGTGCCGTCTGGTCCAGTTTTGTTGGATGAGTTCCAGTTATCGAGCCCTGAGGACGCGGACAAGATGCTTGTCCAAGTTCAACCCACAATCTGTACGCTCATCCCTTGTGGTGCCTTGCACAAATTCCATCTTAACTTCTGTTGGCTGTTGGTCTTTGCTATCCTGGTATTATTGTTTTTCTTTATTTAACTTTTATTATTGTGCTGTTATTTATATGCTTTTAAGTTGTAAACTGCCCGGAGAGCCCAAATGAGCTATGGGGTGGTATACAAATGTAATAAATAAATAAACCAGAACATCTGGAACACTGACTCCTTCCATGCACATCTGACGATAATTTGCAGTCTTTTTTGGACATCATGTTGAATGCCTCACACCACGAGTGGCTAAGCCAGCAGGTATATGTGATGGGGTTCTCTCTGTAACAGCACCCTGGTCCATGAGGGACACTGAGCAAGCCCTCAGAAGCATCTCCTGATCCTCTTTCCCACCATCACCCTTGTTTGGTCCAAACCAGGGGGCAGGTGAGCAAATAGGTTGCCATGGTGAGGAGGAGGAGGAGGAAAGGAGCAGCTCCAAGGGTTCATGTCCAGGGATGTCTGTGGGGTGTGGGCTTTGGGAGATGTCCAACCACACTTATCCTTGATGCTGGACCTGTATCAAAGACTCCAGGGTGAAATGTAAAGCAGGAGACTTGGGGGAACCCGCCACAGTTGGGGTCAATCCCTTCCCTTTATTGCCAACACTGGGTGGTCGTGCTGTCCAGGGATCCATGCAGGGGTGCGACAGGGAATTTATCCACTCACGATGCAGATACTTTCAATGCACCCCACACATGTCACAATGACAGGACATTAACTAATTCTTAATAATAACCAGTTACAGATGTTCATGCAGTTCTATTTTTGTCTAGTCATCTTTTAGCTATATAAAAAAGCGCATTTTCTTTCATACTTGCCAAAAGCTGTTTGAAATCTGTTTTTCCTTCCCCCTGTGCTGAATAAGCCTCTCAATTTCTATATTCAGAACACAGCTGATGCCGAAGTCTCTTAACACCCACTGAACCTGAATAATTTATGCTCGCACCGTCTTGTACAGCAAGATACAACGTGCCATCACCACGGATGCTCTTCTTCATGTGAAAGATAAGACACTGAGTGGACGAGAAAGATAACAGAGGGAAAACAATAATGGTCCCAATATAAACAGGCTCTTCAGTGGGCAAATGCACCCCCAGCACCACCAAAAGTCAATGATCAACTCAAACCCCAAGCGAAAGACAGCGATCGGCTCCTCTGTTTGCACAGTGCTCTGCACGGGCATGATTTTCTAGATGTTTTCATGGCAAAATGACAAAGAAATCCACACTAGTCCTAAATGAACAAGCTCTTTGATGTGCACCCACTCACAAGGCACAGCCCAAGTCAATGACCAGCTCTGATCCTGACCGGAAGGCAAGCCCACATCCTCTTGCTTCTGCGAGTCTTGTGCTGACAGAGAAATCCCTACCTTGATGTGTGGCTGAGCTGGGTGTGCAGGTGAGTATCCCTTCCGTCAAATCTCTACTCCAAGCTCCATTATGGTGCAGCTAAAGTTGTTGTTGTTGTTGTTGTTGTTGTTGTTGTTGTTGTTGTTATTATTATTATTATTATTATAACATTTCTATGCCGCCCCTTGCCGAAACCTCGGGGCGGCTTACAACATGATAAAATACATTGAAATACAATAGTACATAATAAATTACCATTAAATACAAAAATACAAAAAATACATTGATTTACAAATATAAAATTAAAATTATCAGTATAAAATAAAAATATAGGAGGAGAAAGAGAAGGAAGAAGAAGTAAGTTCTGCAGTTCACCCCGAGACATGCAGGAAGCAGCAGAACTTCTGCCTGAGGAGGCATACATAGGGGTGCACCCTTCTCCTAGAAAGCCTTCTGCTGGACAATTTGTCAGTTCAGCCCATGGCACAGTGAAGTAGCTCTGCAGGATCCTATGCTGAAAAAGCTTTTCCCATAACTGGCACATTGGGCACATCATGAGACGGCAAGACGCCCCAGAGAAGACAAGGATGCTAGGGAAAGTGGAAGGCAGGGGCAAAGGATGCCAGATGGAAGAGGGCTGGACTGCATAGAGAAAGTCACGGCCTTGGATTCACAAGAGCTGAGCAGGGCTGTTAAGGGCAGGATGGTTTGAAGGGCCACCATTCATAGGATGGTCATAACTCAGGCAATTTGATGGCACAAAACAACAAGCTACGCAAATCTTGCTGAGGACTAAACCTATGATCTTGTGCATGGACAGTAAGGTCTGAGTCGTGGGCCATCTAAATAGTCTCAGCTGAGTCATGGGCAATTTCAACTCAACTGTGACACTAACTTGAAGTTCATATATTTGCATGTGAACTAACCACCCTTAGCCTCTGTTCTCCTGCCCCCTTTCTCCCTCCATTACCTGCCCCAGGAACAAAACTTGGACTTCATGATCCATGGAGTGAGATGCTTCTTCTCCCTTCTTTTCTCTATAAGCCCTGAGGCTTATATCAATGGCACTACAGAAACAACAGCTGGGGTTTAGGAGCTTAACTGTACTACTAGGACTGGTTCAGTCTGAATGCAGTGCTGGTTTTCAACCTGTGTTCTGGAGGACCTTGCAGCTCCTTTTAATTGCTTATTGCAAGTTTCTCAAAGGGAAGGTCAGAGAAGCCATCCCAGAAGAAAACGTGCCCACCATCACTACTCTTTCCCAGGGATGTGGAGCCACAGGAAATGTTTCAGTGCATCTTAGGGCACATCCCCTGTGCCAGAGGTGTGGTGCTGAGGGCAGGCTGGCATCCCAACCAGGTGGAGAGGGCATCTTAAATTGCTCCCGGCACCCTCTGACACATGCAAGGGCTCTGGAAGACGTGAGGGGCTGCCCAGCAGGGACACTGCGGTGCAAAACCACCCCAGGACTAAACGATTCCAGGGATTTCTGACCTTTTCTCACTCCCGGTAGAGTGACCAAGCTTCCTTTGCAGTGTGTACTCCTCTGCCCAGCCAAGTCCAGATGCAAGAAAATGAACCGAAAGGAGGGCAAACAGATGCCCTGAGGATTCCCACCCACAGGTAGCAGCAAACACACTGGTCAGTCTTCCCCTCCAGTGATATGCATTGCAGTTCTAGGTAAAACATTATTTCCAAAGATGCACCTCCATTTATAAATCAGCATGTGCAAAGGTTATTCAAAATGGTGCCCTAATCTGGGGCTTCATTTCCTCTCTTTTGGCAATGCATAAGGCACCAGGGAGAACAGAACCCTGAATCCACCCTGACCAGTGCTTAGCTGGGCATCTTTCAAATCTTCTCTGGCCCAGGTACTGTATGTGGCACTTGCCATTGGGCGAGTGGAGGCTTCTTTCCATGCCCAAAGTCTAGGAGGACCCAACTGCACACAAAAGAGAGGGCAGGACACGGTCTGGACCTGCCAAGAATAAGGTGGATGCTGCTGCTGCTGCAACGCGGTGGATGCTGACTTTTCTTTTATGAGCATCTGAATTTCTGTATTTGATATTTCATCCCACATGCCTTGAAGGTCTAATTTCATTATTTGGGGAGGGAAGCTAGAATAAATCAATACTTTTTCTTTCTTAGGAGCTGCACATTTCTGATTAAATAAGCAGGCGAACCATCTACAGAAGCAAGAATGTTGGACCAATGTGCCACCGGCTTCCTGCAAAACTAATTCGAGTCAGTCTGCCTTCCCTGCACTCTACATGTTAGTGTGGTCCTGGCATTTCCTGCTTAAACTCTTTTTTTGACCTTGGCTAACTGTGTCTCAAGTTTGGTGCATCCACATTGCCATTTTCTGCAACACCAAAAGCCATTAATAGACTTCAACAACTTTTCCTTAAATTGGATTTTTCCTGCTGACTTCCTGCAGAGTTTGCATATTGAAGGCTGGAGTTCAGGCAATTAGGGACAGATCCTGCAGTGGCGATTTTGGGTGCTGGGAGGCGTAGGAGGCTTAGACGCTCACATAGAAAGGAGATAATAGACCTTGTGGAGGAGCAGGAAACTCTAGACCTGTTCAGCAGACAAAGACAGGGCACAATATGGAGCTTCTCCCTTCCACCCGCACCCCCCATTTCTGTGAAGTCTAGAAACTTGATTTCGGGAAACAGAAGCAAGCATGACACAGAACTTCCCTGCTGCTGCAGCAGCAGACCTACTCTTCCAAGAAGTCATCTGATAATTGAATGCCAAGAAAAAAATTGAGGGCTCCTCATCTCCAGGAGGACCCAGCCCTGGGTTTGTGATGGGTTTGTGGTTGATGGGATCTCCTTTTATGCAGCATTAGGCCTTTCTGGCTATGCCTGTCATGGAAACAACCTGCAGAGCAAGTTGGCCTGAGGGAGTGTGACTTTCCCCCTGGTGAACTTTCCAGGTGCCTTTTGTTATATCATCTGTTCATTGACAGAATCAGATCTTTCAGGGATGCAGGAAGTTGGTTCCATTTTCAATTATGCCTTTGTGCTTATGCACACCTGCACACATCCCTCCACCTGCTGCTAAAAGCGCAGTCCACAAGTCTGCAAAATCTGGCCCAGAAAAATCCAGTTCAGTCCGCTGCAGAGTCTATAGGCTGGATACAAAGAAAGATGAAGGCCTGTGGGTCTGTTGCAAATTTCTCCCACATTTTTAAAGTGAGTGGGGATTTCTTTGAATCTACTGTCCTACACTGGGTGGCAGAAGTTAAATACCATGGACATACCAATATTTCTCATGGCTGAGCCCCCCACGTCTGTACAAAGGAAATGACAATTCCTCTCATCAACCCAAATCCAACAGCCGTGAGTGCTCCCACAGACCTCCTCCATATAATACCTCCCATAGACAGTATGCCTTTCTTTCTTCAGATAGGAAAAGCGGAACTGCACACGATCCCAAATATAGACGCTGCCATAAGTTTGTGTAAGGGCATTTTAGTATTGAATTCTTAGATACACAAGAGACATTAGACAATGAATCTCTTAGGAAAAAGTAGTTACCCTGGGGACAATTTTGAGCATGCTCCACCACAGAGAAAGCAAAAACTATCTGCACTTTGCATGTGCTCTCCAGCCTTTATAACTGAGTAACACAGTTGCTCAGAAGTAAATCCCTCTGTGATCGAAGCAGAACTTGATAGCCTCGATGACAGCAAAGTTAGCCGAGAACTGGATTGGGCTGTTTTTAGCCACTGATAAAAATTGTGTTTTCAAAGCCAAATCAGTTCCAAATCCATCCTTCAGGCTGCTCGACACCACGGTAGCACCAAAAATAATTTCTTTTACACACTGTCTGCCACACAAATCATTCCCAAAGACTAGAATCTGGAAGCTTGTCAAAACAGCATTGAAACGGAATGTCTGCTGAGCTTGAAAATTATCATGCCATGCAATTGAGAGTCCATAAACTCATGGGTAAGGAAAGTTATGTAAGTGTGTGTGTGTGTGTGTACACACACACACACACACACACACTCACAAAGGGAGACCATTCCTAAGAAAGCATCATTTTCATTACACTACTTACTTCCCAAATCCATTATAGCAGAATTTAAAGGCATGGCTTGATACACAGGTTTTCTTTCCATTGGGAGAATGCTCCCTGGGAACCACAGGACCAGACAAAGAATATGGTACAGTCCCCCCAGGAGTGTGCCACTTCAAAAACCACCTGCTGAAATGGTCGCTCATGTACAGCAGGGACTGATTTGAACCCAAGATCAACAACCTAGGTCCTTTTCTGTGTGCCCCCAGAGCTGAAACACACAAAGAGAGGGGCTCCCGCATGGGGCCTCTTCAAGCATATTCAGTCTTCTTAGCACCAAGCAAATGGCTTTTTCCAGTTGTCCTTTGCTTCTAAAGACAAGTGTTAGAATAATTTATTTTGATGTTGTAATTTCTGCACTCCACTGTGGTTATAAGATGATGGAGGTGAGTGGAACATTGCCCAAGGCCAGGGGGGCAGGTAGGGGGCACCTCTGGATGTTGTGTGCTGTTGTCTGAAAATATGCTAATTGTCTCCCCTCGGCATAAAAACTATTTATTAGGACTCTCATAAAATCCTCGCTTTATTGAGCAGCAATTTTCATTTGATTCAATCATTTCATTTGGTCAGTGCTGGGCGACTAATAAATAAAATCAATAAAAGGAAAGGAAACCATCTGCCTTCCCAGGATGTTGAAAACTAGCACTTTGGGGTAAAGATCAGAGAGGAGCACTAAAAATCTTCCTCTTGAAAGGCTAGCTTTCCACAAGCAGGGTGGCCATTAACACAGGTCAGCACTCAGTTATGAAAAGACCCACTTATATTCCAAAGGGCTATATGCATCATTCTGGAAACAGTTTTGCAGAGGCATGTGTAAAAGTGTTCAAGCAATTGATAAATAAATAAATGGCTTTAGACTCAAATATGCCCCCTCCCAGAACTTCTCCCAGATCATATCCACCCCCAGGCTGAAAGGGGTTCCCCAGCCCAGCTTAAATGCCTTGCACCCACATACAGTATGCTGTTGAAGCATGGAGAGAGAGAGAGAGAGAGAGAGAGAGAGAGAGAGAGAGAGAGAGAG
>NW_025335548.1:7540406-7548351 GCF_004798865.1 Varanus komodoensis
AGAGGGTGTTTACAGGAGAGAGTCAGCAGATGGGAAGAGAAGAGGCACCTTAATAAATGCCCCTTTGTGTTACTTGCAATATGCAGCTTTACTAGGGCTATGCAATTGTGAATAGTTACCATTACTCATCAAGTGAAGTTACTTAAAATAAGAAGACAGCTCATGGAAGAAGAGAACTTGCCCTGCTTTTGGGTTGGTCTTTGGTAGCAATGCCAGGTGACAACAGGCAAGGAGAAGTTTTGACTTCTCCGTATTTATCCATGGTCAAGTTGAGGTTCTGCTGTGTGTCCTGAACCTTTCAGCGTCTAAGTCCTGTGTATGTTTAGACAGAAAAAGGACCCACAACTGCCAGTGCGCTCTCATGAGTTCAGTGGTACATCTGTTCCAGCCCTGAAGACATGTTTTAGGAATAAGTTACTTTAAACTGAAATTCATAGAAAGATGCAGCATCCTTTCAGGAAACATTCCATATGTGTGAGAAGTGGGAATACCTCCCTTAAGATGAACTTCTCCGCACAGACACATGTTTGTCCGCAAATGTGTCCTTTTCTCTTCAGAATGCTGTTGTCGTCATTCTCATATATGAATGTATCAGATTTTACCAAATGGATTTCTAGAGTTAACTGATTAACCAACCCAAACTCAGAGAATTAATTGGCTTCAGTTTCCTTTAAGTGGATGACAGATAAACGAACACATGAGAGACAGAAATACAATAGTGAAATCAGAGCTGAGTTAAAAAAAGAAAAATCTGCAGGAGTGAAGTCAAAAACTGAAGCACTTCCATTGACTTGGGTGTGTGGGGTTTTGTTGTGACACAACGTAGGTGGAAAATGTAAGAGTTTCTCTCATTGGGTTGTTGTTTTTTGGGTTTCAAAAACTGGGGAAAGGGTGGATCAGAAGGGAAAGAGCAGTCAGTTTTCGTCAACTGTAACAATCTGACGTCTAAACTAACTCTTGAATTGTGATCGATAGCTGATACTGTTGATTTAGGACACTTGGCTATAAGGAATCATTCCTGACATTGGTAGGCATTTAATTATAAACACTCTGAGCAACAAGAACAGATGTTCATCTCTGTGAATGAAATTCATATCCATCCAACATTCTGTTTGAAATGGGTAGGAGTTCTGGGCATTTGTCCTGCCAGGACTTTTTCCTCTTAATTAGTGATATATTGTCATCAGACTGATCCTTGCAGGATTTATGGGGACAGCTTGCAATGATTCATTACCCCAATCACATTTGATGCTGCTGCCAATACCTCCTCAAAGGTGGTGCGTGCTATACCCCAGGCACCTGCTCAGAATTTGGGTGGTTGACTTTTGATTTCAAGAGCTGAGATGTGTGAATGGAGTTGCTGGGTACCCAGGCCTCATCAAGGGTCAGGCTTAAGGCAGTTGGGTTCTAGGATCTGGAAGGAGCCGGCCAGGGACGGGAAGTTGAATCTGAGGAACCAGTCATGGTAGGGCTCGGTGGGCAGAGATTGGCTATGGGGGTGGTCAGCTGGTGGAAATCTCAGGAAAGAGGGTAGTGCAGCCTAGGTGGCCACCTCAGAGCATCGCGTACCATATGGTAAGGTAGGCTAGGGGAAAAGTAGAAACACAGATGGTACTCAGTGAGGCAGGGATATGGGTCAAAGTGCCCTTGACAAATGTCTCATGTCAACCCTGCCCCCAGATTGCTGGGGTTACTTGAAAGAGAGGTGCTCTCCCTTGACGGAGCCAATGATGTGAAGTAAGCCAGGGAGATCTAGCTTAGGCTTAGAGACTTGGGCCAGGCCTTGGGGGAGCTTCTGGTGTCCAGTTGCCCGTGAAGCTTGCTTTTGAGCCACAATGATTCTTAGCTTAACCAACCTCACAGGGTTCTTATGGAGATGAGGAATGGGGAAGCCAGCTTGGGTTCCTTGCAAAAAGAAAAGAGGTGAGATATAAATGTAAGGATCAATCGATCAATCTGGCTGCAACACAATCACAGGCATGCTAATTAGGCAGCTGACTTTCAAATCTTTATGCGCTATGAAAGGGGGGTGAGGGCTAGGGAAACTGGTGTCTTCTAACAAAGCCACAGGTGTGACTTTTCTCCACCACAATGTGGCTGTAAGTCCTGTTCTGTGAGCCCCCCTACCTTTTCCTGCTGGAACTCTTTTCTCTTTCTTCTGCCGCCTCTAATTCTCTTTGTGCCACCCCCTTTTCTCCCACTCTGTTGCAAAGGATGGGCTGCTCCTGTTGATCGAATACTGCTGAAATTAGGCTGCAGGCGCAGGGCCATGAGACATGAGGTGCTGCTGACTTGGAAGTTTATTCCCTGCAGAACACGTTTGCAGCTTTCAAACAATCTGTGAAATAAATGTCTGTTAGTGGGAAATTATTTGTCTTATCTCAGAGGTCCCCCACAATACTCAGTGGGGCTCACTCTCACTGCACCCAGAATTTCATTCTTGGAATAATTTCTTTGGACTCTCCCCCACTGTGAAACAAGAATCACAACTTCCTTGTTTTTTTAAAAATAGTATTCTTGTTTAAAATTCTAATATATGCAAAGAAAGAAAAATAAGTTTGTATACAAATATGTATTAATAGCTGATGATATAAGCTTTAGTCATTTCACAGTCTAATATTGTTTTGGGTTAGGACTAAAGAGGATGACATACCTTTACAAAATGCGTCACGTGGCAGGTGGAAGAAGGGCTTTACTGATGGCAGTTTGAGAGAGAGAGGACCCTATACTGCACACATTCCTCCCGTCACTGCCCTCGGTTAAATGGTTTGACAGGTTCTGTATGGTTCCAAAAACCTGCCACACCTCTTTGACTCAGGTTAGCCACAGGGAAAAACATGTACGTCTTGTAAACTATGAAAAGCAGCACTTCCCGCAAACCGATTACAGCTCTTTCTTTAAAAATGGGGCGTGTTTGGGGGTGGGGGTGAAGAGTCTGTTTCCAGACAGTTTGTAACCATTTATTATTACTTTTGTGTCTTGTTATGTGTGGACTTGAAGCTGGCATCGTTAATTGTATTGTTAATTAAGGACTTTAAGCAATAAGCTTGTTAAAACTGTTCTGCCATTTATTTCTTTTAGTTGCCTTTGATGGTGTCAAGTTATGTATGCTAATTGGATTTCTGAGTCATTCCTTGTGCGCGTGCACGTGTGTGTGTGTGCGCGTGTGTATTGAGGGGACAACTCTATTTTCACATAAATACTCTTGCAATTCCTAGGAGAATATTATTCATCTCTGAGTCACCTGCCTCATTTTTTCCATTATTTTCCCAGGAGCACATAGTGCGACCTGGTGTCCTCCATTTGGACTGCAACTGGCTGTATTGACTGAGAATCAAGGGTTTTGACAACACATCTGGAATTACAGGTTTTGCAGTCTAACACTCAGCTGGGGAAGGCCTACGTGCACAGAGCATGGCTGTGGAGCTTCATGCCAGCTCGCTGGAGGGCTTGATCTGGCGCTTGGGGTTCCCCAGAAGGCTACACCCCATTTCTGCAGACTGCTGCTCCTTTGGTGATTTCTCAGCTTTTGTAGGGTCCATGCTCTACTGGAAACAGTTGCTTCCAGTATCAGTGTGTTGGCAGTAGACCCACCCTGGGCAGTACTCTGCCTTTAAGGAACTCTCCATGGTGCTGAATGTGGTCCCACAACTAGGGACAGCACCACAGATAGCTCCTTTAAAGGTCAGACTGATCTCTGGCATTGGAGACATCGGCCACTACTTCTCTCCATTCTAAATACTGATCATTTTTCTCCAAAGGCTTACCTGGTGTCTGGAAGAGCTTTAAGTTAAAATATCTTGGCATTTTAATTTTGTTTGCAATCTCTCCTTCGTTTCCTCCCTAATGAATGCAACCCCCAAGAGCTTCTCTGAAGGTTGCCTCCAGGGTCTCTTCTGTTAAAAGGACCCAGTGGCCAGAGATGGGAAAGTCCCCTTTTCTGAAAGCAGCTGCCACCTAAAGGAAACCACAGTTCCAGAAATTGGCACTCTCAGTGTTGCTTGCAAAGGGCATCCCAACAGAGTTTCTTTGGGCATCAGGTTTTTTAAATTTTAATTTCCCCTATTTTTTAAAATATAGGGCCATGGATTTAGAGAAAATGCACACAAATTTCTAACAATTATACAGAGGCTTCAACAAATGCAAATAAATATCCATGGGAAGATGGCATTTAACTGCCAGCCATTCATATACCAAAGCATTGTACACTCCTCAGCCCACTGGTCATGTGACCATCCCTTCTTCCATTTCACAGTTTTGATCTTTTGGAGATCACAAGGGTACAGAGAATCTATTCCCCCTTTCCATTTGTTTATTTCCATGAAGCAAGGAAAAGAAAAAGCATGTCGATCAATGAATATTGTGCATTCCAGGACAAAATCTACCTGTGTAATATTCTCCTCCCCAAGAGAAACTAGTACTGGGCATTGGCAAACCACATGTTTAAAAGAAACATTAGCTGCATGACAACACCTTCCATTAGCCAAGATAGACAATCTTTATTAAAGAATAGCCATGGTGTCCCATACATAGGAAGCAGACTTTTTGCCAAATAGGGGTCAGGATTCGTAAACATGGCAGGTAGACATCAAAGCAGGGATCCAGTCCTTAGGTATTTCCTGGTGGTGCTCAGTTTCTCACAGGTGACCAAAAAGTTTTGGACAATGTGAGCCATTTCTCTGACTTAATATGAGGCAGTGTTGTGAGTAACCGTTGCCCAACATGGAGTCTGCCCCTTTTAGGCACCTTGCAAGGTTGCTGTGACCAAGCTCTGATCCTCTGGCCAAAAGGGAGGGTAACCGAGCCTCAGAAGAGGGGGAACACATTTCCCCAAATGCCTCAGAGCAAGGATAGCCACATCACAAAGCTGCAATTCTATCTGAGTGTGATTCGTGAAAGGTGGGGAAAAACATGCCTCTGAAGAAGTAGAAAATGTTAATATTTCATGCATCTGGGAGTCATTCTCCACCCAGTGCCTCAGGACGGAATACTGTGTGCTGAGAACAAACTTCCCCTGGTGAGATCTTGCATTGCTTATTTTGAGCATTGAGCAAAACAATCTCTAATTATTATGTCGGTGGCCAAGAAGCAATAAAGGAAAAAGTCAAAACGCCAACCAGAATAAGTCAGATGCACTGAAACCTAGTCAGGCTTATTTTTTTTGCAGGGGGGCGGGTGAGGGGTGCATTGACTAGACTGCAGTGCAGCCGCTGCATGACTACATCGAAATGGTTATCATAATTCTTCTGCAGAAATGGGTAGACTGAAGATGGGCAAAGACTCCGGTTCCTAATATTCTAATGTCAGTAATGAGAAGAAAATGTCCCCTCCACCAGTTAGCCCGGAGGAAGCCATGGCCCGCTCTCCATTTCTGATGTTCAGTGTTCATGATCTGTAAAATGGGTCTTTACACGTCAGAGAGCTGTCATGACAGGCTGACCATGAAGCTGTAAGGAAAAGAAGACATTTTCCCCTGCTTACTCTTGTGTTGATCTTTCAGTTTCACCTGTAAAATACTGAATATTAAATTAGCTGCATATCTCCAAATATTTCTGCAAGCTGCTGGTGACCAATCTTAATGTTTTGCATGATTAGAGTCCATTAGTCATGGGTGTTTTGGAGGGGGCGAGCTTGTTAGGCCAAAATTATTTCTTTTAGCCAGGAGAAATGTAGAAAAGGGGCTTCTGAACACAAGCAGAGTACAATTTTCTGAACACAAGCAGAGTGCAACATCCTTATATGCCCAGCCGCCCCCTGAGATCGGCGGGAGAGGCCCTTCTCCGGGAGCCCTCCATGGAAGAAGTTAGGAGGGTGGTTACTCGGAGGAGGGCTTTCTCAGCGGTGGCGCCTAAGTTATGGAATGCGCTCCCCAGAGAGGTCCGCCTGGCGCCGTCGTTATTTGTTTTTCGGCGCCAGGCGAAGACCTTTTTATTTAAGCAGTATTTTAAATGTTAATATTATTGAATTTTATTTGGCCAGGGCGGCTTGTTTTATAGTGTATGTTTTATATTATATATTTGTATTTTATTGTATATATTTTAAAATGTTATTTTAATTTTTTGTTGTAAGCCGCCCCGAGGCTTTGGCGAATGGGGCGGCATAAAAATGTTTTAATAAATAAATAAATAAAATAAAAATAAATTTTGCCAGCAGCCATGTGGCAAACTGCCCCTTCCAGAGACTTAAGGATAACTGCCAATAGTTCAGATGCTGTGAATGCAGAGTAATGCAGAGTAACTTGCAGCTTTCTTTCTGAAAATCACACGTGGCCCCCAATTTCCCTGCCAGTCCCCATTACTGAACAGCAACAGTCTGTTTGCAAAACCAGGGTTAGAAAAGCTAGGCGGCCCAGCTTCCCTCCTTGAGAAATCCACCCCAGACTTTACTTACTGCCCTGCAGGAGCAACCCTTCATCCAGCTGTCTTTGTTTTGTTTCTTATCTAATCAGCTTCTAGGAGAACAAAGGTAGGTTTGGAGATATTGACTGATCCTGCTTTTGCCATTCTGGTGTAGAAATGGGGGTGGTGGGGAGAAAGAGAAATCCAGCTGCAGCAAAAGAAACTGAGAAAAGTTGAAGGATGTAAAAGGGAGCATTACCCTTCCTCTCTTTTCTTGTATAGTTAAGCGCAAAACATTGCATCTTGTTGTGCTTGTTACTGTTGTTGTTTGTTTATTTCATTTCATTTGTATACATAGCTGAATCACTCTGCGTGGTTTACAACTGCTGGAGCAAACAACCCTCACTCCAAATATAGGCTGGCTGATGGGTTCTGAGCCAACAGCAACAGATCAAGATCTCATTCTGATCAAGAATGGGATCTTGGGGTTGTAGTGGACAGCTCAGTGAAAATACTGAGCTGGTGCACAGCTGCTGTGACAAAGACAAACCCCATCTTAGACATGATTAGGAATGGAGTAGATAATAGAACAGGCAATAGAACTTCCCTTATGCAAATCTTGGATGCAAACAGAAAATATTTTGTACAATTCTTACCTGAAAAAGAACGTTACTGAGCTGGAAGAGGTGCAGAGAAAGGCAACTAAAATGATCAAGGGACTGTAAGAACTTCCCTTTGAGGAACAGCTGTAACAACCGAGATTGTTTAGCCTAGCAAGCAAGGAGAGACATGATGGAGGTGTTCAGAATTATGCATGGTAGGGAGAGCTGGGGAGGAGGACATTTTCCCTCCCCCTCCTAAATACTAGAATCTGAGGTCATCCTGTGAAATCCTGTGACTGGTGGGAGAAAAGAAGTACTTCTTCCCGCAGCTTATAGTTAGACTGCGGAATTTGCTGCCATGGGAAAGGGTGATGGAAGCCAATCTGGATGGCTTTAAAAGCCATTGGCTTGGACAGATGCATGAGGGAGAAGGCTATTGTTGGCTACTAGCCTCGCTGGCTAGGGGCTACCTCCTTTGCCAGGGGTGGCGTGCCTGCATGTACCAGTTGCTGAGGAGCTGGGCAGGAGGAGGTCTTGTGCCTATCCTGCTTGAGAGATCCTGTGGGCAGTGGTTTTCCACTGTGTGCATGGAGTGCTGGGCTGGACAGAACATGGGCCAGATCCAGCAGGGCTTTTGAAGTGCCATGTGTTTGAAGTGCTAGACTATCACTCTGTTGTGGTGTCTTCTGAGATGGCCTTGCCATTCACCGCTGTTGCATTGCCATCCAGGAGACGTCTTGAATCCCTCTTAAAACTCCGTCATATTATTTCGTGATGCACGATTCTAGCATTTCATTGCCCTGGAACAAAGGGAAATTACACTGGTCGATTTAGTGTTTTTCCTTCTTCACTTTTATATAGCCTATGTAACACTTGACTTCTCGCCATCAGCCTCTTAATGTTCCATGCAATGGGTGCTTAGACAGAAAAGCATAGCAATTTCCTTAGCTGAGGGGGACTCTCTCTCTCTCTCTCTCTCTCTCTCTCTCTCTCTCTCTCTCTCTC
>NW_025335548.1:7548451-7615086 GCF_004798865.1 Varanus komodoensis
AGGCAAGGGAAGGCACAGAACACAGAACAAGTTCACGGGGGTTGCACAATAAATCACACACATTATGCCCTTTGGGGACTGTTCTTCAAGCCAGCCAGACTCTGGGTTCCTGCCCAGCACAGAAATCCAGATGGCTGCCTTTGCCACCCAGTAAGTAACAGAGGAGTTGTTGCCCTCCAGTGTGAACAGCTTTCTGTAGACTACCCATTCGCACATGGAATCCAAAGAGGAGATGCATCACTAAAAATATAGAGGACAAACGAGGGAAGAGCTTTGCATAAAACTGAATATGCTAAGGTGTAGCTTTGGAGGCATCTTGAGTGGTGGCAAAGAGAAGATTGTGGCCTGGTGACTCGGCATGCTCACCCAGTCTGGTGGCCAACCACTGATGGGGCAACCTCAAAGCCCTGCTCCCCCTTCCGACACTTGTAAATAGCCATACACTCTTGTAAGTAGTAAGAGGAAGGGGAGACAGGCAGTGGGACCGCTAAATAAGGAGGAAAGGGATCCAGTTACTGATGCGAGGTTACAGGCACAGGTGCTAAATGGCTATTTTGCCTCTTGTTCTCCCCAAAGCAGGATGAGGGAGATCTGCAAGGGAGATTAGATGAGGCCGGGGACTTAGGGGCACAGATTAGAGTCACCCCCCTAGAGGTTGAGGGGCTCCTCAGGGCATTGGACATTACAAAGGTGCCAGGCCCTGATGGGTTACACCTGAAAGTACTTAGAGAGTTGGCAGGGTTCTCTCATGCCCACTGGCCTCCATTTTTGAGGCCTCGTGGAGAACGGGTGAAGTTCCAGAGGACTGGAGGGTGGCATCAGTGGTCCCAATTTTCAAAAAGGGTAGTAGAAGGGACATGGGGAATTACAGACCTGTTAGCCTTACGTCCATTGTAGGAAAAACAATGGAAAGGCTCATAATAGAGAGAGATCTAGTGATGCTAGATAGGGAAGGGAGGCTTGGCAGCCACACAACATGACTTCCGCAAAAACAGGCCCTGCCAGACAAACCTTGTGGAATTCTATGACAAGGTTCCGAGATGGCTAGATGGAGGGGGTGCAGTGGATGTGGTTTACCTGGATTTCAGCAAGGCCTTTGACAAAGTGCCCCATGAGATCCTGGTGGAGAAACTGAGGAGTTTTGGGATACACCAAAGCACTGTCCGGTGGATTAGGGCATGGTTGACTGACCGAAAGCAGAAGGTAACCATTAGTGGGGAATCATCGGGATGGCGGCCAGTGACAAGCGGGGTCCCCCAGGGCTCTGTCCTGGCAGGGTCCCCCAGGACTCTTTAATCTTTTCATTAATGACATGGAAGAAGGGGTGAACAGTCTGCTGATCAAATTCGCAGACGACACTAAAACGAGCAGTGGCCACAACTGAGGAGCAGGTACTCCAGATCCAAAAGGATCTGGACAGACTATGGAAGTGGGAAGGAGACAACAGGATGGTGTTCAATGTGTATAAGTGCAAGGTCTTGCACTTGGGGCATAGGAATGAGGGTCATAAGGACAGGTTAGGGGACAAGTGGCTGGAGAGCAGCACTTGTGAAAGGGACCTTGGGGTACTGGTCAACTGCAGGCTGAACATGAGCCAGCAGTGTGATGCGGTGGTCAAGAGGGCGAACTCCACCCTTGGTTGTATAGCCAGAAGTGTGGCTTCTAGATCAAGAGAGGTATTACTCTACATGACTCTGGTGCACCCGCAACTGGAGTATTGTGCTCAGTTTTGGGCCCCTCATTACAGGAAGGATATAGCCAGGTTGGAGTCAGTGCAGCGTAGGGCCACAAGGTTGGTGGCCGGTTTGCAGGGGATGGGGTATGAGGCGAGACTGAGGGAACTGGGCCTCTTCAGCCTGGAGAAGAGGAGACTCAGAGGGGATCTGCTGGCAACATACAGGTATGTGAGGGGATGTCACATGGAGGTGGGTAGAGACCTGTTCTCCATTGCAGAGGAGGGCAGAACACACTCCAACAGAGCCAAGTGCAGGAAACCAAGGTTCAAGGATTGGCTAGACATGCACATGGTAGGCATGTTATGAGTGGAGCCGACTGGAGCCGGGGGTCAGACTAGATGGCCAAGGTGACCCCTTCTGACTCACTTTGTTTCTATGTTTCTATGTTTCTACTTCTTCATCTTTAAACTGGACAGTTCTGCAGACACAGGAGGCCTTCAAACAGAGGACTGTCCTCTGTAAAGTAGGACACAGGGCCACCCTATCTTTCTATCACTGTGAAAAAATGTGCCATTGGTTTAAAGTGTGTGGGGGGTAGGCGGGGGCTGACCAGAATAGAGACCAGGCTGCCCGCTCTTTTGAAAGGTATGTCCATCCCATGCATTGATAATGTGGTCTCTTCCCCATGCTGTAAGCTTGCCTGTGATATCTGAAGTTCAAAGAACAGAGCCTCAGTTGCGAAGCCTTTTAAAATATCTACTATTTTTCCTGCAGCTCCCTGTACTGAAACTGATACACTGCTGGAGTAGCCTAGTCAACAGGCTGGGTGTGCGTGCATGCACACGCGCACGCGCGCACACACCAGTGCCCATCTCTGCTTTGCCAAATGAGTCTGTATAACAATCCTGAACCAATGTCAAGACCAGGGATGTGAATAGCAGACACTGGGATCTCCTGAATGGTCTGTGGATGCGGCCAGCCGTCAAGAGCAGGTGGCAAGTGCAGTCCATGGGGCACACAGACAAGCCTTTACGGCAGCCTCCCGGAGAGATCCCCATAAGCCTCCAAGCCGTGCATCCAGCGCACGGAGGTGATCTCTGCCTCCCTGCATCCCTCACACTGCAAAGCAGCCGGGCAGCTGTCGTTACATAACGGTGGCATTTTGGGCAGAAGGAGGGATCCTGCTAGGTGCCACAAGGAAGTGCCACATCATGGAAGACCACCCTCCCCTCCTGCCACTCAGAATGCCCTCACCATCCCAGAGTGGCGGGCACAGAATACTGGGCCCCAGTGGCAGGAAGCCAAGTTCTGCCTGCACATCCAGAAGCATTTCTGGACTGTTACAACACCACGACTGGGGGAGGTTGTGGGCTCCCGCACCTTGGAGGCATCCAAGGTGCATCTGAGGGGGATGGTTTAATTAGGAGGCCTCACTGAGCAGATTATGGCCCTCTGGCCCCTTGCATTGTGATTCACCCATTCTCCAAAGTTGCACTTGCAACCTTGGAGTCTCAGCTGATATATCTCTGGACCAACTGTGGCAGGGGGAGGGGTCCACCTGTAGCTCCCCAGCACCGAGGTAAAGCTCTTCTCCAACTTCAGAGCTGGGAATTCAAATATCCCTCTGGACTCTGCCTGGGGGGGATAGGATCACTCAGTCCTTGCAGTATTTGGATTAACTTTTCATAGCTTGGTTGTATTTCAGGGTCCATGTGCAGTCGCTGGTTACCCTGGGCTTCCTTCAGGAGGGGAACGTGAGGCAGAAATGAATGGTGGTACTGAAGATGAGGATGAACCACCCCAGAGTGAATTGCCCAAAGCTCTGCTCATTGAATCCAAATCAGAGAAGGGAACTGATGGTTCATCGTGGAACTTCCATTCTTGATTTGATGTGCAAGGCTCATATTAGAAAGAGTTAATGTTCAGAGAGTAGTACAAAAGGACCAGATGCTCTGGTAGTGAAATCTGGGGGAAAGATGCAATGAAGTCCATTGGAGTTTGATGGGAAAAGCAACAGCATAATGCAAGTTTAAAAGGTAGGTAAATGGTCTCACACTATGTGCCAGCAGCTCCTTCCGATTAGAGGGGTTGCCTTCACAAAAATGATGGTGCAACCCACATTTCAAGTGTTGAAGGGTTTGTTAAAGGGCATCCTCTTTTAAAAGGACTTTGAAAGTGCAAGGACCCTGCCCCATTGGCAGACTTACAGGAGTGGAGAGGCCCAGAAGATGGCTTCTTCCATTTGTCAACCTCCCACCAGTGTCAGGTCCAGGTTTCTGATGGCCTTGGACCCACAGATGTGACCCACATTGTCACCCACCTCACTGAAACTACCCGATCAACACCAGTATGCCAGATGCTCTCATACCTCCTCCTCTTTCTTATCACTGGGGTCACTTGTTTGCTTGACAGGGGGGAACCCATGATAAAGGAGGCCATGACTGCTCTGCTGGGCCTCCTTCTTGTTGCTGTTCCACAGGCCAGAGTAAGAGGGAGGCAGAAGAATCACTCTTTGTGGTGGTAAAGAGGAGGAGCAACTCCATGAGATCCTTCTAAGTGAGCCCCCACTGGCATGGGAGCACTGAACAAATGCCCAACCATGCCTAACTTGGACACCAGCCGTGACCCACATTTTCCAGTTGCTTTTTCCACCCTTCCATCCCTTTTTAAAAAGAGCAATCCCTTTGAGAAGGAGATGCTAGGAACTGTCTATCTGTAAGATCCCAAAGTAATTAAACAATGTTTTCTGGATTTCGTACAAGCACAGGTCACACAACAAATATCTCAGTATAACACAGAAAATCAAGTAGTGCACAAAGAGAGAGAGAGAGAGAGAGAGAGAGAGAGAGAGAGAGAGAGAGAGAGATTCTGCTTATCTGAGATTACCGAGAGACCAGAGTGCCTACAAAAAGCAAACTAAAGCAAGCCCCCCTGCTCTCTCTACTGCTGGTTAAACACAGATCACCAAAAAGCAGACACTAACGCAACGAATGTGAAATTACATGGCAAGTAAAAACTAATTCAGGATCATAAATAAATAAATAAATAAATAAAGGTTGGGCAAGAAGGGTTTTGTTGACCCAAAGAAGCTATGAGCAGAATTCATTCCACTGCAAGCTTGTTTTATTTTTTGAGACTGATACAAGGAAGCAAAACATTGGAGTTTAGTTTGAGAACATCACTCAGAGACACCCTACACAAATGCACACTGTTTCCACATACAAGTTTTCCACCATGCATGACAATATAGTCTTTTCAGGAACAAAAGAAGTTAGGGCAAGAAATGGCTATCAAAGGGTGAATTAACAAGGTTCCACCTTTGTCTTTGTTTCAGAATGGCTCATGTCCAAGTAGTGACTTTGTTAGAATGAGGACTATTATTGATTTTCAATAGGATTGCCCACAGCCACTTTGAGAATGGGACAGAAGTGGATCCTGAGCCCTGGAAAGTCTAGGGGGAGCAGCTTCAAACATGTGCAATGTTTGGAAAAACCGTTTGCAGGCAGGGGTGTTTGGGGCCTTTAATGCGCTTAATTTCTGGGGCATGAAAACTGTGGTGGCAGTTGATGGAGTGGGTAAGCATGCTGGGCTCATGGCTCAGGGTCTGGATTTTGCCAGCAGTACGTAGGCATGATGGTTGCCCTGGCTAAGATCAGCATCAAACACTTAGAGGCTTTACTCCTGAAACCAAAAACTTTAAAGCCACGGTGTATTTGTATTTTGTACATGTGTGCAAAACCACTCCACAGTACAGGAGGAGACGGGAAAGGAACTGCTGCTAAAGCACGTGCCCACCTGTTAAATTTAGCAAAGTGCTGACCACAGAAACCTCGCACCAATCTAACGAGCCTGGGAGGGTCACTTGGGAAGCAGTTATCCGTCCTGGTTCGGACCCTCCCCTCCCCTTTGGAGCCCCCCTCCCAACAAAAACGACAAAACCGTTGCTGCTTCTTCCTGAAGCCCGGGTGATACTGGGCTGTCTATGAAAGTGATCCACTCACGGGTCCCGCCAGGAGCCCCTCCCATTCCTCTTCTCCCCCCCCCCCCCCCCCCCCCCCCCCCCCCCCCGCTCTTTTTTTCCCCCTTTTTTCAAACCAAAAAAACACCCCCCCCCCCCCAAACAAAGGGGGGGGGGGGGGGGGGGCCGGACGCGCTCATGCAGCGTGTGCGGAGGGGAAGTGGCGGGGCGCAAAGCCCCCTCTCAGCGATGCAGTCCCTGGCATGGCACCGCCTCCCTCGCATGCACCCCACCCCCCGGGCCAAGCCAGGACTCGTCAGCCTCGCTCCGAGGACCCAAGCCGTCCCGATCTCCCCGCAAAGCGGCTGGTCGGCGGGGGCAGGGGGCTCCGAAGCCAGGCAGGTGAGGGGCGCCCGCACCCCGCGCTGCCCGGAGGTGTGGCGGGTGCCCGAACGCGGCGCGCCGGGCCGTGCGCCCAGAGCGCCCCGCTGCCCCGGGTCAGGCGTCACGGGGAACAGAGGTCGTCTCCTTCTGACTTCTGCCGCGCCGGGCCAACCACGCCAGGCGCCCTGCTGCCTCCCGGGGAGCCGTGCCGCCGTCTCCCACAGCCCGGCTCGGATCCCCCGCGAGGAGCGGCCCTGGCAGCAGATGCCCGATTCTAAGGCAGCCCGAGACGCCAAGCGCGGCACATGCTCGGCGCACACAAAAGGAAGGAGCCCCGACCTGGCAGCGCCAGGAAAGGTTCCGCAGCATCTGAGCAGCTCTCTAGATCCGTCTCGCAAGATATTGGCGGGGAGGAGGAAGGCGATCTCCCAAACCCGAGCGCCTTTGAAAGACCCCCCCCCGACCCCCACTGCACACACAGATCTTTAAAGCAGCTGGAGGGAGCGGGGGAGGAAGGGGTCTCTTGGATCGTCCCCATGGAGCACCGCCGCTTCCCGAGTCGCCCCCCACTGCAGGGGAAGGACGGCAAGCAAAGGGGAGGCCAGAAACAAAGGCGGCTCAGGTGGTGCCTAGACAAAAGAAGCGTGGGGGGGGGGGGGGGGATGCAGGAGGGGGGTGTTGCCCAGAGCCACAGATCTGGTTGGCTGCTTACCCTTAAAAGCATCTTTTTCTTCTTTCGGCTTGATCACCTTCCCACTCATAGATCCCAGTTTGGTTGTAAAAATGCCCCAAGAGACCTCGTGGACAATCCGCCTTGGACTTCCAGAAAAAGCAGGCAAAAAGAGAGATGTTCTTTCTTTCTTGAGTACGGGGGAGGGGGGTGGAAAGGGGGGGGCCTGGAAGGGAAGAAAAAGGAATCAGAGAAGGGGGGAGAGGGAACAGAATAAACAGTCGCAAGGAATGCCGATGCCTCGCTCCTCCGTTCGCCTTCTGGAGTGGAGAGATGCGCTACGCCCCCCGCGCTCGCCGCATGGAGGCTGTGGTGAATCGCGCCCGCCGGGTGCCTGCGTCCTCCTCTTCCCCCTCCCTTTGCCGAGGTCACGAGAAAGGGGGCTGAAGCGCGAGGGGGGCTTCCCTGGACATCCGCAGGATTCTCCGTCCCTTCCTGCTGGTTGGGCGGTTCACACGAGACAAAGCGCGGCGCGCCTTTCCACGCCAGAAATCCCTGCTCCGCTCTCCACCTTCTCCAGGAGGCTGGAGGGGGCAGGTCCACCGCTCCGAGGAGCTTTTGCCCACCCACTTCCAGATGCTCCTGGAAGGCCGTCACACACCCCTCTTCGCTCCCCCCACGCGGGCAGAAGGAGGGGTGCAAGGTGGGCTTGCTCGATCTCTGCCCACCTCCCTGAAGCCTCCAGAGAAGCCTGGGGAGATGGCGATCGCCACGAGAAAGGAAGGGGGAGTTTGCACTGCAGCGAGGGGTGTGAAGGCGGCTTGTAGGATCCCTGCCTTTGCCACCGTCTGGATCTCTGTCCAGTTGGGAGAGATTCAGCCTGTCCTGGAGAGAGTTGCACGCCTCCTGAAGGACAAGGTTCCCGGTTTGGGGGTGCTCCTGGACCCGGAATTGTTGCTCAAGTCTCAGGTGGACTCAGGGGCATGGGGTACCTTCCATCAGCTAGGCTGATTTGCCAACTATGACCCTCTCTGAACAGGCAGAGGCTGGCTGCAGTCACCCGTGCTCTGGCAACCCCTCATTTGGATTACAGTACCGCACTGTGCATGGGGATCTCTGAAAATGGCCCAGGAATTCCAGCTGATTCAGAACAGAGAAGCACAGCTGTTAGCCAGGACTGGCCCAGGAGGTCCCCTCACGCCAGTCCTCTTCCAGCTGCACCAGCTGCCAGTTGAAGTCCAGGCCCAATTCAAAGCACAAAACAACTTGGGGCCACGTTATATGAAGCAACATCTTTTCTTGCATGCACCCTCCTGAGTCTTAAGATCATCCTTTGGGATCCTTCTCAAGGAGCCCCACCAGGAAGTAAGGGGGGGTGATGAGTAGGAGAAGGGCCTTCTCAGTCATGGCACCCCATCTTTGGAATAAGTTTCCCAGAGAGGTTTGTCTGGTGCTACTCTTTTTTTTTTTCCTTTAGGTGTCAGGCGAAAACCTTTTTCATTTGCCAGGCATTTTAATAGTTAAAGTTGTAGTTTCAATGGGGTTTTATTAGAATCTGCTGCTGTACCTGTCTGTTCAATTGATTCTTTGTCTTGGGGTTGATTTTGTTATTGTTGTGTATTGGCTGTTGTTAATTGGCTGTTGTTTTTATTGTGGTATTGCTATTTTTATCTCAGTTTATACATTTTTATCTTTGTAAACCTCCCAGACAACCTTTCTGCAGGGGTTGGTATATGGATGATGATGATGATGATGATGATGATGATGATGATGATAATTACACAGGCAGTGTCCAAGGCTGAGTTGAAGGCAGACCCAGTTAAGGCAAAAAGGACTACCTGTTGGGATTGGACAAGGACTACTTTGAAATCAACACAATATGTGTGGGGGGCGGGGGGGGGGCAGGGAGATTGTGCTTTTGTTCCTCAACAGAAGTGCCTCATTACATAAAGTGGAGAGGGAAAACACCATATCTCCACCCTGTTTAGCTAAGAATAAAAATAAAAAATAAAAAGAATGCCCTGGTTTATCTACCTGCCCATGCAAGTTTATGTGTTAACAAGTCAAGGAAATTTTGAGGGTGTGTGTATATAGGGGGGAATTTATTCACATTACTGGCTACATTTTCCCTCTCCAGCACCTTGAAGGTTGCAGAGTACGCTGGGCTAGCAATGCCATTAAACCACCTCCACTCATCCAAGAAGCAAATAAAATAACCCGCCAGATATGATGTTCCAGAGATCAGAGGGATATTCTTAGCCATCACCTCTTTCACCCAGACCTTTGGAGCATGGAGTCTGGGACCATGGGTGTCTCTCTTCTGCCTCTTCTTCCTGAGCTGAAAGATGTATTTTTGGCAGCATCAATAACTACTCGCAAATGCCCCCCTCCCAGGATGCTTATCCCCATGTGGGGAAAACTTGAATCTGAATAGAACCCAGCAAAAGAAAAGGGCGCCTGGATGGAAGGGGAAGAAACAGGTAAGGGAGGAAAAAAAATTGGAATCGGCTTCCCTTCCATTCAAAATTATCTCCTCCCAGGGCTGCTGTTCATTTAAACACAAAGACATTCACACATCAGGAGCTGGCCCTGCATGACTGAGTCCAATAGATGGCTTGGCCCTAAATGGGCCATTTGGGTACAGAAGGGGCATCACTCCCACAGACAGACTCCTAACCCTTCCTATACCCCTTCCTTCTCCTGGTGCTGTGCTCCAATACCCAGAATCCCCCAGCCAGCTTCTTAACTCAATGGAGCCTTGCGGGATTGCACTGCCAAAGTCATAACTTGGTGCACACCAAGCCGTCTAGGAAGGCCTCGGCAATGATAGGCGGGCTATAAATATATGTAAATAAATAAATGAGGGGAATATGACTTGCTAAAATTCCCTCTGCAGTGATGAAAAGTAGAGGATCTCCCTTCAGCGATCTGGAGGAGCGTGACTAGGTGGCCTCCCAGAGACGCTGCTTTCTATGCTAGGAGCAAGAATGGGATCACACAAGGCTGGAGTCCTGCTTTGGGGCTCCTTGTCCACTGGGGGAGCAGGCCTATGACTATGTGGGTGAAACATGGACAGGAACGATTTAAGAAATGAATGAATTTGCACCACGGTGATTGGACTTTGCCATACAGGTGCAAAGAATGCAAAACGCTAATATAAGCAGGGAAGCTCAAAGGACCAGAGCCTCTCACGCTGTCCCTGTCCCTCCTTCCTGTTCTCTCGGGGCTTGGGAGACTGAAGAAGGGAGTTTCATCTCCACAAAAGACATTTTTCCTCCTTTTCTCTGGCATGGTTGTGCCACAGGTGAGTTCCCAACCAGCAGGGTGGTGGCACTTCAAAGTTACCTGGGCAAAAGGGGTATGGACCAGAGGTTTTCTATTTCCTCTCCCTTCATTCTTAAAATTTCTGAATACTTTTGAATTTGCTTTTTAAATTCTGAATGGTTATTTTAACTTCTGGAGCCAAGTAAGTCCTCTAATCCTGGACACACAAGTTGGCATTCAGACTAAAGCTTGAATGTCACGCAAGCTCATAAGAAGTTCATTGAGGTATTTTTCCCTGAGAAGAAAATAAAAGTTGTTGATAACCTTTGTTGTTAACAGATAAGCACTTTGGAAAGGAATCAACTCAAAAGTCTCCTGTTCTGAATCTTAAAATTCAGAGAGCCAGTGTGGTGCAGTGGTTAAGAGCATGGGACTGGGACTCAGCTGATGTGGGTTCAAGTCCCCACTCGGCCATGGAGCCAACTGGGTGACTTTGGACCAGTCACAGACTCTCAGCCCAACCACCTCACAGGGTTGTTGTTGTGGAGATAAGATGGAGGAGGAGAATGATGTAAGCTGCCTTGAGCCCTTTGTAGGAAAAAGGCAGGATATACATCGAAAAATAAATAAATAAATAAATAAAATTCAAGGGCTGAACATTGACTGAATTTCAATACAGGGCCAAGCTTATCTTTGGTGGCATTCCATAGCCAGCCACATCCCCATTGCAGAAGTCACCCACTTACTATATGGCTCTTTCACAGCAGGGGTGATCAGCTTTCTCTTGCCCCATAAGGATATTAAATCAGCAGCAAATGCACCTGCTCCACGGTAGGAGGTCTGCTTTGCCAGAAGGCTGCAGGAAAGACAGTCTTCAGCCATAGTAAACAGCAGTTCATAGAAAACAAAAGCCCGTTGGGTTACAAGCCAGGGATGGCTTATGTCTGAATGCTGCAGCGTGGTTTGTTAACCACTCGGGCTTGGTTCAGACAACACCATGTACCACTCCCGGATTATAACCTGCTATGACTTACCATGTTGTCTGAATCCAAACACTGACACTGGATTGACACTTAAGGGTTGTGTTCAGGTTGCAGATTATGTTGTCTGAACCCTGCCATGACCAACCGATAAAGTCAATCCATGGTTTGAAGGCGGATTATGAACTGTTGATTGTGGTTAACCAGCCACAGTTTGTTGACACGGCTGGATTCAAACAGCATGATAAAGCATGATTCAACAGGATGGCCATTTAAAATGACGTCCCTTTCTTTTTAAGGGCAAAAAGTGCCATGTAGTTAAATGAGGAAAGCGCTTTAGCTTTCTGCTCAGAGTCCTCCAAACTTCCATATTTCCTATAGGATGGATTTCCAACACCCCCCTTTGCAGGTGAGAGCCCTGTCTAGTCTCTGAATGGTTTTTCCAAGCAATTGGTGGCCCCTGGAAGGCTCTCCCAGGGATGATAGGATGGGTTTCTTAGTCGATTGATGGTAAGTGTTGAACGATCAATCAGGCAAGGTGCCCATGGTGCCACTTTGCCCTGAGATGCCTCTTGGCACCCTTGGGCAGCTCACCTCTGGCCAGACCCAAACCCTCTGATTTTTATGCTATTCCTCAAATTAGTGCTTAATTCACAGATCAGCTTTGGGGCTGGCTTGCTGGAAATATGTGCTGCCTTCCTGGGCCGCCATACTTTGTGTTTTTGAGCTCAGACTGACACCTCTGCTCTGTAGTTCTTCTGGGCAAATTAATGCAAAATTATACACATGTTTGGATGGAAAGAATTTCTGCAACTCCATTCCCCAACCAGCCAGGTCATGCCTCAACTGTTCCTTCAAAGCTTTCCAGGAGAACAGCAGGTTCTGATCCTGCACATCAGTTAGGAGTAGCCCTAGGCACATGCTTGTGCATAGGCAGAGGTCAGTAAGCATGGCCCATTCGGAGGTGCTCACAGGCCATGCAGCAAGGGATCTGCCAAGCCGAATGCGGCCCACCCATCGCACCCCACTGGCATGGGGGCCCTGGAATTGGGGACTCCACTGCCCTTCTCCCAAAATTCCCCTTTGTTGCTGTTTGGTGGCTCATGCATCCTACAGGGAGGTGTCTGAACTAGCATTAAATCTTGGGTTGGGGGTGGCCCACCTGCACCTCCTGGCAGCTGCAGGTAAGTCAGCTTGGAAAAAATCCTTCCTGACACCCTGGCAAGCTGCTGCCAGTCAGTGTGGATCATACTGGTCAAGACAGGCCAACAGGCAGAGGCAGCTTCATGTCTCCACCACCCAAATGACGCTCTCTTGGAGGTTTGCAACAGGTTCCCATGTTAACAGCTGAATGATTCTCTTTCCCTTCTTCCCTTTGTCTGTCTGTATATATGGGGGGGGGGGTTCACTCTGTACCCCTGCACAGCTTTTCAGAAGGTGCCAGTAGTTCAAGAGCGGCCAATGAGGAGGATAAGGAGGCGTGTGTTCACAGCTGATGTCATTCCTGCCCCAGCCAATCCTAGCAGCCCCTCTGCTTCATTGCTCAATTTGCTGTATGAAAGTCAGAACTCCGGCAGCCTGAACCAGGAACAATGTCACAGACACAATTTAATGAGCAGGAAACATTTCCCTTCTGGAGCTGTCTGGCCGGGCAGCAATTAATTCATGTTTCAAAATGCGTTGCTTTTCCTGGCCCAGGCAGTGGCAAAACTGCATTGGATACCAGGCACTCTGAGCCCTTTTCTTGACCTCTTCCACTCCTTCCCACACATGCATGTACCAAAATGTTTAGTGCACACAAAATGATCCTGTGCTTAAGGCATGGCTTTCTTTGGCACATCAGAAAGGCACACGGTTTTGGAAGGGTTCCATTGCTTGTCTAAGCTGGTCATGATCTGAAGGCCAGCACTGATATTGCTCCTGCTAACAGGTAGTTGTGTGCACGACACCGGTGGAGGGGGGGATGCCGCAGGGGAACCTTGTGGCGCTGTTGGATCAGCTCCATAAAGGAGGAAGTGGAGGTCTGTGTCACCGCATGACACAGAGGCATTTCCAAAAGGAACTTTGCCCAGGAGGCATCTCAATTTGCACGCACCAGTTTTCCTGTTCGTCACTGGTTTGCTTGTTTATGCTTTTTGCTTTCTTACATCACTTTGCACTGGAGGCATTTCTTTGCATGGGAGGAACTGACTGCAAAGCCCACCTGAGAAATGAAGCACATTGCAAGGATGGCAAAGGAGGAAGCGGCGATGTTCACAAAGCACAGGGCTCTTTTTAATAGGTAGGCTGTATGGGTGCATTGTTGTGGGTTTGCATGTTTTTAATTTAAGCCTCCTGCACCTGGCGGCTGCTGATTTTCTGACGTTCTGTGGGGCTGAAGCTGGCAGGGCAGGAAGAGTGACTGAAGTGATCTCAGGGCACATCCTATGGTCCCTTGTGTTTTCGCTGGGTGGGCTGCTTCAGTCCTTGAGGAAGGGCAGTTTGGGCAGGGAGGGAAGGGGGCTGGCAGCCACGTCCTGGCCTCCCGCTTCTCTCCCCTCCTCACCTGCTGGGACTCCCCCCCACCCCCAAGCAGGATTTCCTTGTCAGCTCGCCACACTCCCCCTCAGGTTGGCACTTAGCAGAGCATGTGTGCCACCTTGGAAGCCATCGCGTGGCCTGGGACCCTTGCCCAGTGACACAATGTCACTCTTTCCGAGCACTTAGGAGAGAGGACACATCCAGTGTCTGCTTCCCTTTGGTTAATTCCTCCACCCAGGACTGGATTGTATCTTTGGACACACACCTCCAGATTCCCCAAGGGCCAGATCTGAGAAACTCTGGGTGTGGACTTGGCCCCTGCGTGGACTTCTGTGCAAAATCCATGAGTTCTGCCTTCTGTGCGAGGCTTCGTCCTCCCTTTCCTCTTTCCCCTTCCTCTCCATCCTTCTCTCTCCAAAACATGGCACTTCTAGTGCAAACCAACAAATCTATATAACTCCTCTGTGTTTTGTGGAAAGCAGTTATGCTCAGAGGGTTTCATGATAACAAGAGGAAAGGTGGTTTCTGACCCCACTTGTGCAGAGCTGGATTGTCCTTTTTAATTATTAGCACAGACAAAATTTCATCCGAGTCCTGGCGTGGTGTTTTCTGTGTCAATTAAGACCTTCTCCAAGCTAAGCTGGACTAGGAGACGTGACCCTCAAGCACCCGTGATTGCGCTTGGTGCTGGACAAGAACCCAGGAAGGCAAGGGATGTACCCTCCACGCATCCAGGAATCGCATTGGCTGGCTGGGAATCTGCCATTCACTTCCAGCCAAATTCACTCCACTGGGTTGTTGTGTGGCAAAAATTACCCAGAACCTTGAAGGAGGAGCTGCAAAATGCAACTGTCAGTGCAGGAAGGAATCACGCTCTGTGGATAAAGCCCCGGGAGCATGCAGGCAGGCTGTTGTTTCCCTGGCCAGTCTGCAAGCCCAGACCTCCTATACGGTCAGTATGCAAGCAGCAACTCTGTCTTCGCTTGGTATGCATTATGCAGAAACCAAACGAGGCAAGACAAAAGCGGCTTTGGGAAGCAGACACACAGCCCAGCATGCCCAGCTACACAGGATTCTGGCCTTCACTGCTCCATAGTTCCCCCCAGGTGGGAAAGAAAGCAGTTGCAATATGGAATAGCATTTCCTTTTCTGCCAAGGGGATCTGGTTGTACAAACACAGGAAGTGTGATGGCTTGGAGACCAAAGGTGGCCCCCATGGCAAAGGCAGCTCAGTAGGAAAGCATCCAGGCAGCCCAAAAGGGGTGTTGGGGCTTGGAGGAATACCCTCCCCATACGTGAAAGGAAGCTCATCAGCATTAATGGGGGGTGGGGGTAACATAGGGGATAAGACAGCACTTAGAGAGGTGTATAAAGTGCAGGACATGGAATAATCAATTCACTTTGCGGCAACCCAGATTCACGGTGGACATCAGGAAAAGCTTCCTCACTGTCAGAGCAATACGGCAGTGGGACCAGCTGCCTGGAGAGGTGGGGGGCTCTTCCATACTGGGGACATTCAAGGTAAAACTGGATAGCCATCTGAGTGGGATGGTGTAACGTGGTGTCCTGCAACAGCAGGGGGGTGGACTCGATGGCCTTCATGGCCCCTTCCAACTCTACTATTCTATGATAAAAATTATGCTTGGTGTAGAGAAAGTGGATAGAGGGAATGTTTCCCCCCTTATTAGACTTATGTTGCCAGATAAAAAGGAATTCACAAGGTTCACATGACAGAAGAGGCTAAAAACAAGCACAATGTTTGAAAAGATTTCCCCAGTTATGAGAACGTGGCCCGATGCACGGAAAGCTGAGCGGCCCCAGATGCGGGAGGGGCACACCCAATCCGCTTTTTCACCCACCACAAAAATATGCTTGCGATTTGCTTCCACCGAAGGGCTTTGGGGCAGCTCGATCAGAGGGCTTGAAAAAGGAGATTGAAATGCAACTGTAGACATGCCTGCTCACAAGCCAAGAAGGCGCTTTCCTAGGAAATGCCACGGGCCTTACTTCTGAGCAGACATTGCTGGGATTCTGCCAAGGGAGGGGTACCTGGAGGAAGAAACAGAGTACTCTACAGGTACACACCTCGTTGCTAAACAGGACCATTATGCTCAGCGGCAGTTCCCGAATGCCACTTCTGGGGGTGGGCAGGGGGGTGGGGGCAACAACAGCAGGGGATCGGTCTTTCACATCTGACTTGTGGGCTTTGCAGAGCCACTGTGAGATTTTGCTCTGATCTGGAAGAGACGGAAATATGAGATGAACCCAGACAGGAATCCACTCCTGCTCTTCATTTGAATACACCAGCACTCCTCTCGGTCCCCTTTCCTGGAGTCAGCCACTCCAACACGGTGGGTTTGCTTCCATTTATCCCACCCCACTTCATCATGAGTACTGTCACCTACCTTAATCTGGGAGGACTGTGAGCTTATCAACTATTTCTCGTGTCAAGGCTTCCCCGCATTCTTAAAGCAACATCCTTGGTGAATCCTGGCTTTGCTACCCTGCTCTTACTTCATCCAGTCCTTAAACAATGATAGTTTGCAAACACACAAAATGAAATGGCAACTCTCCCTCCTTCGGTGCCCCTCTGCCTGGTTTTCCTGAGGCTCAGCTGAGAGGAATGCCCTAAACAGACACCACCGCGCCAGCTCTGGAGAACTCTGGGATGGCTGCCGCCTGAGAGGCCCGCCAGGCCTGACCGGAGAAGTCACAGGGTGCCTCCCGTTGCTATTTTGAGTGAAACTGAATTCCCAGGTTGTTTTGACTTCCCAAGTTCTGCTAGAAGTGTCAGAGAAGGCAGCTGTGGTCAGATCCCCTTACAGCATCAAGACTCGTTTTCGAAGCAAAAGAATTAGCAAAGGCTGGAAAGGGAAGAAAGAGACACAAATCAGGGACTGGAAAACCCATTGCAAATTTAGTACCCGCTTTAAAAACAGCATTGAAAAGACTGCTTTTCAGTGCCCTAACAAGCCCCTGACTGACAGACTACATAACAAAACTTAATCGGAAGCCTTCAAGGAAACAAAGAGCAGAACTAATGCTTTCAATTGCATGTTCTTTAAAACATTAAATACTGTAAGAATGCTTTCAGCCCCAGCCTGAACACCATCAGGGAATTCACCACCGGGGTGCTGCCACAGAAAAGGCCCCGTCTCACATTTTCACCAAGGCAGACTACTTTGGTAGTGGGCTATATAACAAATAAGGTAAGTGTGTGTTCTGCTTCTCAGAGAACTGTCCTTTAAAGTCCTCTATTTGAAGGCCTTTCCAATGCAAAGCTAGTATAAAGAGAGGGAACCCTGGAGAAGGAGACCAGTTACATTTAAGTTACTAGTTCACAGTGAGCAGCACTTGGACAGCAGATGAGACAAGCATACTGTCCCTGCTAGGGGAAGCGACATTCTGCTTCTGTTTATTTACTTATTTATTTTATTTTTAGATTTATATCCTGCCTTTTTCCTCAAAGGACTCAAGGCAGCTTACATCATTCTCCTCCTCCATCTTATCCCCACAACAACAACCCTGTGAGGAAGGCTGGGCTGAGAGTCTGTGACTGGCCCAAAGCCACCCAGTTGGCTCCATGGCCGAGTGGGGACTAGAACCCAGATCGTCTGAGTTCCAGTCCCAGGCTCTTAACCACTACACCACATCTGTGCTCAAGCATGCACGTGGGCATAGGCATGCGTTATGCAGACTGGAGCCACTTCTGTCCAAATATAAAGGACTTGGGGCTGGGGGGGGGGGAACAGAAGGGAGCCAGTCCCTCACCTGGCTGAAAATCCAGGGTTAGATTATTACATAGCCTCTCGGGCTAAAATCCTCCACCCATGAAGAAAGAATGACAGCAAGCTGGATCACATGGATGTGGTGAGAGCAGATGCAGCAATGGCATGAGATGCCGGCCAAGAGAGAAGCGGCCCCATTGCATGGGCCAATCCAGCCCACCTGCAGTCCCAAGTTGGGGTCCCTGGGGCCATCCTGCCCTTCTCCTTGCTCCACCTCTTCCCTGCAAGCTCACTTGGCAGCTTCTGGCTTTCCAGGAATCAATTCCTTCCATTCTAAAAGCTTGAAGTGCCTCTACAGAAGAGTTATGTGGAATGGGCCTAGTCCTGTGGGGATGCCCAGAACCCCCTGAGCTCAGAAGACATCCTGTGCAGGTGACAAGAGTGCAGGGGCAGAGGCCATATCTGTACCGATCCCACAATGCACTGCAGCAATTTAGGCCGTCAAACAACTATGCTTCAGAGGCGAAGGGAAGGAGGCTGAGGGACTGCCAGCCTCAAGGGAATTCGGAGTCCCAGTTCCAACTGTGGAGAAGCACCCTGAGGTGAGCTCAGGGGCTCCGAACAGCAAGCACAGTTCTTCCCACGCTGGCTGCAGTGTCCAGGTTGCAAGATGGACCTCATGGGCAGACAGGGAGACACCGCCCTAGGAGGAATCCTGGACGTGTGTGCTTGAAGCTTGTCTCCTTGTGAGCTGGTGGAAACATCTGGGCAGCTGAAAGCCACCATCTAAGTGTTTTGGAGGGTGAGGCGAGCACCCAGCCAGTCCTCGCCTCCATGATGCTCTTGCCCTCCCCCAGAAAACTGCAGGCGGTTGAGTTTGGAAGGTTCTGGACAGCTGAAATAGATCATCCTGTAAGTTATTTTAATTGCAATTCAGAGGGTTATTTTATGGCACTCTGGGATTGGAAACATCAACATTTTGCTGTATAACAGATGTTTTACAAGTAAATATAGCAACATTCTCCAGCAGACTGTATTGGTATGGCCATCAAGTACAGAAATGTGTCTAGATGAATCGGCCAGACTGGCTTCCAGAGTTTTGATCAGGTTTTCACAGGATAAATCACCCTAATCCTATTTCAGCATCTGTTTGTGGCCTGTTTAAGAAATGCACACCAAGATATAGACATATTGCATATGCATTTTTTCAGCTATGTGCATTTTAACACACATTTCTTTTCTAAAAATGTACAGTTCCCAACACTTCATGTGAGCTAAACTGATTTTGCATGCGCTTTCCCCTAATATTGGTGCTTCGTTCACACTTTTCTGATTATGCATTTACTTTGCAAGGGTTTGTTAATTGCTGTACTCGAGCACAGTGTTTGGGAAACTGCAGATTTCAGAGCTCCACTTCATGCTTTGGTTTGGGGACTAAGAATTAGTTATATTCCTATTAAAAGGCAAATTGACTAAAATCATCGCTCTTCCTGGCAGAGAGAAGGAGAGCGAAAGCTTGAATGGTCACAGTGCTCCCCCTTGGGAAATATGATGAGCCATGTAAGATGGGCAGATCTTAGTCTCAAAATACTTGTGGGGCCGGAAGTAATCCATTCCCAGTCTTTGCACGCTTTCTGTAAAGTGACATTGGACACCCATGTACCTTCCACACTTGGAGAATGCCAGTGAAAACCAGGAGTTAGAAGAGGAGCTTGAGGGCCAAGTTTTTCATTTTGAACCAGGTCAGTCTTGCTTGTTCATGCAGACACAAGACATTTTGGCCTCCTGTGGCAAAGGACACACACAAATTGACTGGACTGCAAGCCGTAGCCTATTTTGGTATTAGCATGCTGTGCCACAGCTGAGGGCAACAAGCCAGGTTGGGGGTGGGACAGGTCCTGGAGCACATACAGGTTTCTCCTCAAAATGAGGAACACCAGGGGGCTCAAGAGAAACATCCAGAGAGGCCTTTGCTGCCCCAAAGTATCTGAGTGTCAGCATCCAGGGTGTGGACGGCTAACCAACTGGCAGTCAGGCAGTCCAAGATCAGAGCCAGGAGTAGCGGAGCAAGGTAGAGTCAGTCCAAGAGGCAGGCCAGGAGTCAGGAAACCAAGGAGACAATACCGATGGGAACAGGTACCTGAGGGCTGGAGCAGGAGAAGGAGCAAGCAAGGGTGAGGAAGCCAGGCAGGCCTCAGGAAGAAAGTCCAAGAGTTCAGCAAACAAGGAACACTCCATCAAATCGAAAAATCTTCATTGCTGAGGAAGCTTCTGGAGGGAAGAGCCAGTTCTTATATAGTTCTTCTGCAAGGCTCCCAGGTGGTGCTCATGAGGGTGCTGGCAGCTGCAGCGGACTGAGGTCATAATCCTTCAATTACCAGGGATGCTATGCTGGTCCTTGGCCAGCAGAGGGAGCCCTGAAGCTGCCTTAGGTCTTGGCACTGAGGCAATTGCCTCTGCCACCCAATGGGAGGGCCAGCCCTGCAAATGTGCATGGGGGCGATGGGAGAGACATGCCTACCCCTGGGTAACTATTTCAATCAAAAGATCCCCTTTTGTTGTGTTTAGGGCACAGGCAGGGCCCTGCTTGGCGGTGCCGACCTCGCTTAAGCCTTCTCCCACACACACTCCTCAAAGGGCATCTGGGAACCATTGCAGCCAGACTCTTCCATCTGGCCCAGACATTACAAGAGCCCTGACTCAGCAACACGGTGTGATGAACAGCAAGGCATCCCCTTGGCCAGTGCTTCTTGTAACCTGATCAGGTGCATGAACTGGCAAGGCCCACCTGCCAACAGGTGCTGCCCACCACAGTTGATTGCAGGAAGGAGGTGTGAAAAGATTGGGAGAGGCACGGTGGCCAGGGAAGGGAGAGCTTGCGAATGACGCCAATGCATTTTGCCTAACTGCAAGCATTGCCTGCCACACACTGATCCCCATTTCAGATTCCGGGCATTTTCTGGTTTACCCAGCAGAACGACACCTTCTTGACTCTTAAGACAAGAAAAAAGAGTCTGCCCCATGGTAAATCGATGCATTAAATGGGATGGATCCTTCAGCAATGCGTGAGAGAGGTGGAGAGCTTCCTCATAAGAGAACAGGAGCATTATCTGTGTCCACCAAGACTGATGCCCACCAGTTGGATGTTTTGCAAAGGAGACTGGGCAAGTCGTGGGGAGAGAAGCCTATCAGTGGCAACTAGGCCCATTGGCCATACGCTCCATCCAATATCATAAGCACTACGTCTCCATACACCAATTGACAGGAAGCAGAAGGTGGGACAGTGGCTGTCCTCACATTCAGCCTGTGGGCAGCTGATTGGTCACTGTTTGAACAGAATCCGGGAATCCAGTTCAGCTGGGCGCTTCTGATGTTCTTAATCTGCTCCTAATTCCATGGATGAAGTATTGGAGGGTATGTGATCCCATTATTTTTCTTTCAAGTGGAGAAAATTACTCTCATCTGTCATTTTCTTGGAATAAACATAAAAATACCTGCTCAGTTTTCTTCTCAACCTGTGGAAGCCCCACTGTTTCCCTTGTCTAGGTGACAGTTGGTCAGCTACGCAACAGTGCTCTGCTCTAGGCCAAACAGATTTTCAACCTTTCATCACAGGAGTTGTTCTCCTCCCCCAAACCATCTCAGTTGCCTTCCTCTGAATTGATTCCAGATTCTCCAACCTCCTTCAAGTGTGGTGCCCAGCAAATACAGAAATGGTGGTCAAAGATGCCTAGCCATCTATTTTAAGACACGAGCCAGACATACTAAGTCATGTTAAGGACGAAGGAGAATGTTGCCGATGAGCATGACCCATCCCATAAGGGCACTTACTTCTCAAAGACCCTGGAAATTCCATCTGGAGTGATAAGGATCATTCACAGAAGAAGAAGGCTGGTAGAGCAGAGGCAGAGGAAGAAAGGGGGAACAGCTTCAGGGATAACTGAGGTTGGAGAACCTGGCTAGATTCACACATTCTGGGTCCGCTGTAAAAATGCATCCTTCTCATGCCACTTCCTGAAATTTTATGCCATTTTAGAAGAACCAGATATAGAATTCTGAGTGTTTGACATCAAATATCATAGTACCCTTGATCTGCCCTCAAGTTTAAAGCATTTGAGCCATTTATGTTTGGGGAGGGGAAGAATGCTCAGAGTCTAATTGGACAAAATAATGGATAGCCATGCTTATTTTTCAAGTTTTACTATGTTTTTACTGCATTATAGTGTTTTTTAGGTTTTTTGAACCATTTTATTTTAGTTGGCCCAAGAAAGGCTGTGCAGAAATACATGAAACAGACAAACGAACCTTCACCAGGCGACCAAATAATAAAGGATCAGAGTAGAAAAATATATTCATTTATGATATTTGTAATATTACAATATTCAAAATATTTGTATTCCGGAAAGACATGCAGTAGTGTACATCCTTGCAGGGCAGAGGTTGTGTGAACTGGACTTTGAATTTAAACTCATCCTAGGCTTCCCACAAGAAGATCTGGCACCATCAAAAGAGAATTAAGCCACCAAGGAGTCGACCTCCACACTATCGCCATGCCACCAAGTTTTGTAAAAGCAAAAAGGTGCAGCAGTCAACCTGAAATTATTGAAGAGATTGATGTAAAGAGACAGCTTGATTTCAAGAGGAAAAAATGGATGGGTTGAGAAAGTGTTCTTGCTGTAGGCTATGATGTTCTACATGGGAAAGTTAGCACGCATGTGTTCAGGAAAAATGAACAAGCAGGGGTGGCTCAGGTATCCAGCACAAATGGGTTTCGGCAAGTAAGAGCACATGTGAGTGTGGGTACGTGCTTTGGCCCTCTTAGTCTGAAGATGTCTTTCTGGAACTCCCTGGCTTTCTCCATGACCCAGCGTATGTTGGCAATTTTATCTCTAGTTCCTCTCCCTCTTCGAAATCCTGCCTGTACTTCTGGTAGTTCTCGGTCCACATACTGCTGGAGCCTAGCTTGTAGGATTTTGAGCATCACTTTGCTAGCATGTGAAATGAGTGCAATGGTGCGGTAGTTTGAGCATTCTTTGGCGTTGCCCTTCTTTGGGATTGGAATGTAAACTGACCTTTTCCAATCCTGTGGCCACTGTCGAGTTTTCCAAATTTGCTGGCATATTGAATGTAGCACTTTTACTGCATCGTCTTTTAGGATTTTGAATAGCTCAGCTGGAATACTGCTGCCTCCACTAGCTTTGTTGTTGCTCAGACTTCCTAAGGCCCAGTCAGTGACCACCCCATTGTGGTTATCAGGGATGTTAAGCTCTTTCTTGTATAGTTCTTCTGTGTAATCTTGCCACCTCTTCTTAATCTCTTCTGCCTCTGTTAGGTCCCTGCCATTTTGGTCCTTTATCATGCCCGTCTTTGCATGAAATGTTCATATCTCCAATTGTCTTGAAGAGATCTCTGGTCCTCCCTATTCTATTATTTTCTTCTATTTCTTTGCACTGTTCATTTAATAAGGCATTCTTATCTCTTCTAGCTATTCTCTGGAATTCTGCATTCAATTGTTTGTATCTTTCTCTTTCTCCCTTGCCTTTCACTTCCCTTCTTTCCTCAGCTATTTGTAAAGCTTCCTCAGACAGCCATTTTGCTTTCTTGCATTTCTTTTTCTTTGGGATGGTTTTAGTTGCTGCCTCTTGTACAATGTTGCGAACCTCCGTCCATAGTTCTTCAGGCACTCTGTCTATTGCGGCGCCGGAGCGCCTTGCCCGCCGGCCCAGGTGATCGGGCACACGTGGTGCGCGACGGGGCGGGACTCGGAGGCGCCCTGTGGCCACAAAGCAGCGGCCGTGGCCGGGGGCCGGTGGCCTTGGGCTGACGGCCGAAGGGTGGTGGCCAAAGGGGGTCGCCGCCATTTGGATACCGTTCGGGGGATGAGAGGGGGGCTGGGCTGGCCAAGGACTCTTGTTGAAATAGGCTTGCCTACTGCAGAATCTTAGGGAAGGGGAAGGATTTTTTTTCTTTTTCTTTTTATCGTTCTTTTTTCTCCTCTTTTGAACTGCTTTATAATTTTACCCTGCTTTAATCAGTGCTTTGAGTCATCCCTGGCCATGTCAACGTTTATATATCCTGGGGAACACACGGGTGCTGCTATTGGCGTGGTCACGGGCAATGGTCGTTACAGCAATAGGGGCTTAACGTGTCCACGTAGAAGAAGGATGGACAGATGGCTGACACCTATCCCTCCTTCTGGTTCTGCCCCCAACCAGAGGGCACCAGGTAGCCTTGTCAACCATCCCTCGGGCCTGACGGTGCTGCTACTCAATGCCAGGTTGGTCAATAATAAATCTTCCCTCATCCATGACTTGATTGTGGATGAGGGGGCCGACCTGGCTTGCATAATGGAGACCTGGGCGGGAGAGGGAGGGGATGTTGCCCTCTCCCAATTGTGCCCGCCCGGGTATCTGGTTCAACACTGTTCACGCCCAGAAGGGAGGGGAGGGGGAGTCGCGTTGGTTTACCGAGCTTCCATCTCTCTCACGGGTCTTCCGGTCCCTTCGAGACCAGGGCTGGAGTGCCTCTACTTGGTGTTGGGCGAACCAGACAGATTGGGGATTCTATTGGTGTACTGTGCACCCTTCTGCCCAACAGTCTCCCTATCTGAGCTGACAGAGACCGTCTCAGACCTGGTGTTGAGGACACCCAGGATGTTGGTCCTGGGGGACTTCAATCTCCATGCCGAGTCTGGACTGACTGGGGCGGCTCAGGACTTCATGGCCTCTATGACGGCCATGGGCCTGTCTCAACACGTCATCGGCCCGACCCATGAACGTGGACACACTCTGGACCTGGTTTTCTCGACGGGGCAGGAAGAGGATGACCTGAGGGTGAGGAACTTATGTTTGACTCCCCTATCATGGTCAGATCACCTCCTGGTGAGGTTTGTGCTCGAGAGCGGCCTCTCCCTCTATAAGAGTGCGGACCCGATTGTATGGGCCCGCCCCCAGAGCCGGATGGATCCGGATGGATTCCTGAAGGCCCTGGGGGAGTTTCCGGCTGACAAGACTGGTGCTCCTGTCGAGGCTCTGGTCGAACTGTGGAACAGAGAGATGACCAGGGCTGTGGACATGATCGCTCCCAAGCGTCCTCTCCCACCGGGCAGAGTCCGCTCTTCCCCTTGGTATACACCTGAATTGCGGGCGATGAAGCGGGTTGGGAGACAACTAGAGCGTAGGTGGAGGAAATCATGGGATGAATCTGACCGAACACACTTGAGAGCCCACTATCAGGCCTATGCTGTGGCGGTGAAGGCGGCAAAAAAGAAGTTTTTTTCCGCTTCCATTGCCTCCTCACAATGCCGTCCGGCGGAGCTTTTTCGAGTGGTACAAGGCCTGGTTCGCCCGGGTCCTAAGGAAGATCCGATGCCACCCTCAAAGGCCCGCTGTGATGACTTTGCCAGGCATTTCAGGGATAAAATCGCTCAGATTCGTCATGAGCTGGACTCCGCTAATGAATCAGAGGTCTCTGGGGAGACGCCAATGCTACCACCTGGTCCAAAATTATTGGAGGAATTTCAATTATTGCGGCCCAATGATGTGGACAAGGTGCTTGGACAAGTACGTCCCACCACTTGCCTATTGGATCCTCACCCGTCTTGGTTAATAAATAACTCCAAGCACGGGATTGGGACCTGGATCTTGGAAGTGGTTAATGCTTCTCTGAGGGAGGGTCGAGTGCCTGCCCCTTTAAAGGAGGCGGTAATACGAAGCGTCGGTCCTGAAGAAAGTGTCACTGGATCCAGAGATGGCCACTAACTATAGACCTGTGGCCAACATCCCGTTTCTGGGCAAGGTGTTGGAGCGAGTGGTGGCGGGACAACTCCAGGCACTCTTGGATGAAACTGATTATCTGGATCCTTTTCAGTCCAGCTTCAGACCCAGGTACAGTACTGAATCTACCTTGGTCGCCCTGTACGATGACCTGTGCAGGGAGAAGGACAGGGGGAGTGCATCCCTGTTGGTTCTTCTGGACCTCTCGGCGGCTTTCGATACCATCGACCATGGTATCCTTCTGGATAGGCTAGCGGGATTGGGGGTTGGAGGCACTGCTTTGCAGTGGTTCCGCTCCTATCTCAACGGTCGATTCCAGAAGGTAGTGCTGGGGGACTATGTCTCTGCGCCATGGCAGCTATGCCATGGAGTACCACAGGGCTCCATTCTATCCCCTCTGCTATTTAACATCTATATGAAACCGCTGGGAGAGGTCATCAGGAGGTGTGGGCTGCGGAATCATCAATACGCTGATGATACCCAGCTCTACCTCTCATTTTCCACTAATCCAGGTGAGGCAGTGGCTGTGCTGAACTGGTGCTTGGCCGAGGTAATGGAATGGATGAGGGCCAACAAACTGAAACTCAATCCAGACAAGACGGAGGTCCTGTTGGTTGGCGGATCGGGCTTCGGAGAGGGTGGATTTGACCTGGTCCTGAATGGTGCAACACTCCCTCTTAGGGACAAGGTCCGCAGCTTGGGAGTACTCCTCGACCCGGAGCTTTCTTTGGAAGCTCAGGTGACAGTGGTGGCGAGGAGCGCCTTCCTTCAGTTTCGGCTGATTAATCAGTTGCGCCCCTACCTGGAGTACGACTGCCTGGCAATGGTGACACACACGCTGGTGACTTCCCGCCTAGACTTCTGTAACGCGCTTTACTTGGGGCTTCCCCTGAAGACGGTCCGAACACTTCAATTGGTGCAAAATAGAGCTGCCAGGTTGCTGACGGGGACGGGGCGTTATGCTCACATGACTCCAGTCCTCCGTCAGCTTCACTGGCTTCCCATTGAAGCCCGAGCCCAATTCAAGGTGTTGGTTATGACCTATAAAGCCCTAAGCGGCTTGGGTCCTGGCTACCTGAACGAGCGCTTATGTCCGTATATGCCCGACCGCCCCTTGAGATCTGCAGGAGAGTCCCTTCTCCGGGAACCCTCCATGAAAGAAATTAGGAGAGTAAGTACTCGGAGGAGGGCTTTCTCTGCGGTGGCGCCCAACCTATGGAATTCACTCCCCAAAGAGGTCCGCCTGGCACCGTCGTTACTGGTTTTTCAGCGCCAGGTAAAGACCTTTTTATTTAAACATCATTTTAATTGTTAAAATATATGATCTGGCCAGGGCAACTTCTTCTTCCTTCTCTTTCCTCCTCCTATATTCTTTATTTACTTATTTTATACTGTTAATTTTAATTTTATATTATTGTATCTCAGTGTATTTTTTGTATTTTTGTATTTATTGGTAATTTGTTATGTTCTATTGTATTTCAATGTATCTTATTGTGTTGTAAGCCGCCCCGAGGCTTCGGCAAGGGGTGGCATAGAAATGTAATAATAATAATAATAATAATAATAATAATAATAATAATAATAATAATAATAATAATATCAGATCTAATACCTTAAATCTATTTGTCATCTCTACTGTATATTCATCAGGGATATGATTTAGGTCATACCTGAGTGGCCTAGTGCTTTTCCCTACTTTCTTCAACTTCAGCCTAAATTTTGCAATGAGAAGCTCATGATCGGAGCCACAGTCAGCTCCTGGTCTAGTTTTTACAGATTGTATAGAGCTTCTCCATCTTTGGCTGCAGAGCACATAGTCAATCTGATTTCTGTGTTGACCGTCTGGTGATGTCCATGTGTAGAGTCGTCTCTTGGGTTGTTGGAAAAGAGTGTTTGCTATGACCATTGTATTCTCTTGACAAAATTCTACCAGCCTGTGCCCTGCTTCATTTTGTACTCCAAGACCAAACTTGCCTGTTATTCCGGTTATCTTTTGGCTTCCTACTTTAGCATTCCAGTCCCCCATGATGATAAGGACATTATTTTTTGGAGTTAATTCTAGAAGGTGTTGTAGGCCTTCATAGAACTGGTCAACTTCAGCCTCTTCAGCACCAGTGGTTGGGGCATAGACTTGGACTATTGTGATGTTGAATGGTTTGCCTTGGATTTGAACTGAGATCATTCTGTCGTTTTGGAGATTGTATCCCAGTACTGCTTTTCCTACTCTTTTATTGACTATGAAGGCTACTCCATTTCTTCTGAGGGATTCTTGCCCGCAATAGTATACCTGATGGTCATCTGAATTAAATTCACCCATTCCAGTCCATTTTAGTTCACTGATTCCTAAGATGTCGATGTTCAGTCTTGTCATCTCTTGTTTGACCACATCCAACTTGCCTTGATTCATGGATCTTACATTCCAGGTTCCTATGGAGTATAGATCTTTGCAGCATCGGACTCTCCTTTTACCCTCAGATACATCGGCAACTGAGTGTCCTTTCGGCTTTGACCCAGTCGCTTCATTCTTTCTGGTGCTACTAGTACTAGCCCTCTGCTCTTCCCCAGTAGCATATTGGACACCTTCCGACCTGAGGGGCTCATCTTCCGGCGTCATATCTTTTTGCCTTTTGGTGCTGTCCATGGGGTTTTCATGGCAAAGATACTGGAGTGGGTTGCCATTTCCTTCTCCAGTGGATCACACTTTGTCAGAGCTCTCTGCTATGACCTGTCCATCTTGGGTGGCCCTGCATGGCATAGCTCATAGCTTCATTGAGCTATGCAAGCCCCTTTGCCACGACAAGACAGTGATCCATGAAGGAGTTCCTGGTGGTGCCAGGGTTTGAATTGCTCCTCCTGCCCTGCCACCACTGTATGCAGAGGATTGTGGCTTCATTTATAGATTTCCAGAATTGTCTTGTGAAAGCTTCCTTGGGAGGCAGCTGATAAATATTGGCATCAATGAACAGAAGGTGGCGATTCTTCCTCTTGCCTCCAGAACAAAAGGGTCTCTGACACCTTCATTTTGTGAGACCAACACCTTCGTTTTGTGAGATGTTCAGCTGCACACTGGTGCGGACCCTGAGATGCACTCCAAGAGGAACTGGTTCTTCACTGCATCTTAAATGAAGCTCAGTCATCTTTCTGGCGACTGTGAGGCTGCCTTCTGAGCTGGCAGGGAAAGGGCTCTGCAGAAGTGGGCCAGCCGTCACTGTAGAGCTTGACAAAATACGAGCTTTTATTTTCACAAAACTGGCACTGCTGCGAAGGCTTTGGGTGGAAGGAAACATTCAAGGGAGAGAAGCAAAGCATTGGAGATAGCGGGGAAGCAATATGTGTAGCAGGGCTGGCCTTACCTCGGAGTAAAATGGAGCACTTATTTGGGTGGAGGGAAGTTCTTGGGGGTACTGGTCCCTTTCTTCATTTATTTTTTCTTTGCAGAAGACACAAAAATAGCTCTGGAGTCTTGCCTTTATTCAGCCAAGTACCATGCATTATACAAACCAGGTGGAAAGGATGGTAGTTAGTTTGCAGAGCATTTGATGAGGAAAAAAGCCCCCGATGAATATGGCAATCCACAGAATGCAACTGTTTTGCATGATGAATCCGTAGCGTTTTCATTTTGAAGGTGCAAGTAGCAGGTGATGTGAAGGATGCTTCTCTGCCTGGAAGGGCTGGTTCTCATGGCTTGCCTCTCTGTTTTTTAAAAGTGCAGAGAGGCCACGAGACACACACGTGAGCTTTGCTGTGTTGGAGTCCACCTGGGAGTTCCACAGCAGGCCAGATGTACCAAGTTGTCTGGAGTCCCCAGGACCTGCAGTCTGGCCTGTTTTATTTGGTGTATTTTCCCACCAATTGAATCACAGAAAACATGCAGAATAGTTTTTGTTTTTTGTTTTTCTGTTTGTTTATAACTTTTATATGCCTTCACCACCTGCCTGGACATCTCAGGACGGCTTATCCACTGCTCAAAATGTTCCAGTCCCTCCATAGAGGAAAATGGACAGTGTGAGTATTTGGGGCCATCTTGCACATCACTGAGAGTGCACACTGGCACAAATACTTGCAAAGGCATTTGTGCAAATATCAGCTGTGGCTTTCATGGCAGAGCAGAAGCCACCCACAAATGCTACGCCTTTCTCTCTGGTCGCGCTTCCTTGAGGTCAGTTGCTTTGAGCAGGCGAAGTGAATAACTGAATGAGGGAGTAGATGGGGCTGTTGCACGCTGGGCCAAATGCAGTCCTAGCCTGGCCCTACGGGACTGCGCAGATGGCCATGCCTCCTTCCCCTGGCTCCACCTTTGTCCCAAAAGCCCTTCCTTTCATTTCCCATCTCTGGTAAGGCTCTCTTCCTATTCCCAAAGATGAGAGTGCATCTGCTCAGCCTTGGTCACTGGCCTGAAGTGCTTCTGGCTCAAATGGGCTGGCAACTAACACAACTCCATTTTATCCGTGACACAAGAAGCCCATGAAAGAGGTTGGGCTGTGACTGGTTCAAAGTAACCCAGGAAGATTTATGGCCAAGTGGGGACTAAGACCTGGATCTCCAGTTCCCCAGACTGTAACCATTACACCACACTGTCTATCCATATTCTCTCTGGAATGATGGAAGCTGTCATCTAACACCTCTAAAAAGCACTGGGTGGAGAAAGGCTGTCATCTTGTTTGCATTAGGCTAGGCTTAGGAAGGACACCTCCTATGTCCAGGTTGGAGACTAGAAAACCTAGGAACACAAGAAGTTGCCTTAACCCAAGGCAGGCCCTTCAACCATCTAGCCCAGTATGTCTGCTCTGAATGGCAGCATCACCGTTCCAGGGTTTTAGGCGAGATGCTTTGAGGGACAGATGAGAATATCTCCAGCTTAAGCTAAGACTACTGAGGTGTTCATGGTCTTACCATTTGATTATTCTTACTTATTTGTTAATTAATGATACAAATGTATTTGTGTGAAAAGGTGTACATACTCTAAATATTGGCCCTTTGTGTTTTAAAGAACCGCACTTGCCTGGGAGAGAGTGCGGCGGGTGGTGTGTAAGGTGCCCAGAACACTGTTTTTATGTGTGGTGTGAACCAGCAGACTTCATCTTGCTAACCAAATGATTTATTGGTTCCTAAAAAATTCAAGAGAATTTAAATTGCCTTGTCTCACTCATGTCATTTGGCACTTTTTCTTGGTCTTTTAAATAAACTGTTAGAACAACGGCTTGGAGTGTAGTAATGAAAAATAGGTAATAATGAGACGAACGGCACACTTGCACTGCAGTCTTATTAACAGCAAAATGAGAACATTTGGAACAGTTCTAGGCAATTATTTTTGGCCTTGTAACATCTTGTGAGAGGGGGGCCAGGAGAGATTTGGGAGTATGTACCATTGCTGACTCATTGAAACTGTAGAAATGATGCTGCAAATAAATTGTAGCTTGTGCTGCATGGTTAAGCTCAACAAAGCACAGGGCAGTGTACCAAATGCATTAAAAGATCAATTAAAATAGTACGCAACAGGCTGGGTACTGGAATCATGGAACAGTGGAGCTGGAAGGAGCTAGAGGGCCTTCAGGTCCAGCCCCAGCTCAGTGCAGGAGTCCCAGTTACACCACCCCTTCCAGACGGCTGTCCAGTTGCCGTGGGGGAGCCCACAGCCTCCCTAACAGGCAGGAGGTTTTTTCTGGCTGTTTCTCCTGTTCAGATGGAATTTGGCTTCCTGGAACTTGAACAAGGCTTGATCCTGGCCCTCCTCTAGGTGACAACGTTTCAAGTACTTGCAGAGTGCTATCGTATCTCCCCTCCCTCTTCTCTTCTCAAGGCAAAACATGCCCAATTCTTCCACTATCTGTTCATAGGATTTGGTTCCTAGACCCTAAACATCTTTCTTGCTCTCCTCTGAACCATTCTAAACCACTTCTGGAACAAGAAAGCAGAGATTAGGATGGTTCAGGACAAGATGAAATGTCTGCCCATGCCTGGTCACCAGGAAAGATAGGGCAAAAGCTACTCATTGGGTGACTTTAAAGATCATGTGTGCCGGATCCAGGGCCAAGGTGGCAAATAGCTATGGCTGGAACACCAGCACCAGGGTGATGTTTTGCTAGGAACCCACTAAGGTGTACATGGACTACCTCCTCTCCGTTGCCACAATGTGCTTTTGAAAATTGTTCTTTGTGCCCTGCAGCTTCAACCCTGAGTAGGCCTTTTGCTACCCCCTGCACGAATATGGATGGTACACAAGACTTCTGCCTGTCACCCAAGCTTCAGGTGTCAACAAAGGACCCGTGCAGTAAAATTCGGAAAGCTTTGCTCTGTACTGACATTCTCCCACACCTTGCTGGAGGAGTGTTGCTCACAGCTCCCTGGCTGTCAGACCCCTTCCTTCAAACCAGTGCAGCTTAGCTGGCATTCAGGACACACCCCAGCTGTCCATTCTAGCCCTTCACCCTGTCCAGAAGGTGTATCAGCATCTGAGCACAGATGAGAGGTTTCGCTTGCACCCTTGCTCTCACAGACATGGGAGGTGATGGTAATCTCGACCATCACAAATCAAAGTCACTCCGCTGACTGTTCTGGGCAACAAGATACTGATGTGCTTTAATATTAGGAAACCGGGGAAAAGGCTTCTTATTTTACTGCAAAATTTCTGAATTTTCCACTTCTCAACCAAAGCATGCTGCAATTCAGTTCTCCACTGAAATTCACATTCTCTAAACGTTGCAGAGGTCGGTTAAGAAATGCATACATAAATTTGTCTGTTTGCTGGAAGAAAACAAAATGTATATATTAATGGAAAGAACTCTTTAAAATTCATTATATTAGAAACCTTGCATAGGAATGTTTAAAAATAAAGTTTCATGGGAACTTGAATATTATCTAAGTTAAAATTGGAAAACAGAAATGGAAAGAAAGTCAGGAGAAAGAGAGAGCTCATCACTAGTGTACAGAAAGGAGTGCTGGATCGAGACACAGGAAACCTGGCTTCTTGTTCCCACTCAGCCACGAAACTCACTGGGTGACCTTGAGCTAATGCTGACTCTCAGTCTAACCCACCTGTGCCCTTATTTGCATGTATTAGTTTGATACCTTTCTACACGGCCATTTTCCTTCTTGAAAGCCAAAGGGGTTTACACGGTCTTTCTCCTCTTGATCTTATCTCTCAAAAATTTCACTAGACCTGTGGGATTATTAGGCAGAGCATCTGTAACCAGCCTGAAATTAGCCAGCGAGCTTCACAGCTGACAGGGGGACTCAGACCTGGGTTCCCAGAGTTTGGGCCTAGTACTCTAACCAGTAAACCACACTGGCTCTCCAGCTGTGATGCATTGGTTAGTGTTGGACATGGATCACCTTTGCAGGCAAATTTCCCCTAGCACAAAGCATTTTGTGTGCTATTTTTCTGTAATATGCTCAAGTTCCTTTTTTCCTCCAATGGACAACTGAATCACAATAATCAGAGATGTGTGAGTACTGAAGGAGAACTGCATGTCACACCAGGTACATTCACATGAAAACACAAACCAAACAAATTTCTCTCCCACTGCAACAGGTCAGCACGAGGATATCCAGGGTCATCTGCCAAGGGGCAGGAGGTGTGCGCTGCCTTGCCACCCTTTGTACCTTGAAAATGTCGCTCCAGAAGATTGCCTCCAAATATTCTCCCTTCAAACTTGACAGAGGGCTCAGCATTGATCTCTCAACAATGGGAAGAAAACCTTCTTTTCAATCAGGAGTGTGAAAGTCAAACATGATTTAGACTTTATTGACCTGTAGTAGCTGAACGCGTGCCAAAGGGACCCCTCATTTGACATATGCCTCCGCTCACTCAGAAGTCCCGGGGAGTTTGTCTTATTGATTTGCTGTACCGCAGGACCGATCCCTTGGCACTTTCCAACCTCCACGGGTTGAGTCTGAACAACTGAAAACACATTTAGCTGCAAGCCACAGGGATGGCTCTGGTGGTACAACACACACACACCTGCACACACAGTGCGTTTGGAGGCTGGTGCCTGCAAGGTCGATGGAGTGGTGTGTTCACCTGAGATCGTCATCTGAACTTTGGAGGAGCTCTCCGTGGTACTGAAACATGGCCCCCAAAACAGGCTCAGCATCTCGGTAGCACCTTTGAACCCAGGTGGAAGCCTTGATTTGATACATCATTCCTCTGGCACTGCTATTTCTTCTTGTGAGGAAGCCAAGGTGTCCTACACAACCCTCCTTCTCCTCTTACAACACCCCTATAAGGTAGGTTAGGGTTAGGGCAATAAAACTAAAGGCAATAAAACTAAAGTCTTTTATTGCTACTTTTCTACAAGATTTACAATGCTACAAATAAGCTCTATTGCAATGACCTGTACAAGTTAGTTGCTACCTTCTTAGTGACGTCCCTCAGGGAACCCACGTGGGATTATCTTTCTTTGTCCCACCTTTCCCCCCTGAGGTGGGACAAAGCCTCCTTTTGTTCCAATCAGCATAAGGAACGTCTAAGAGTCATGTGAGACAAATCTATCCCGCCTACTGCATCTTCTGTATCTCGTTCAGGAGACTCAGCATCAGGAGGAAGGGGGGTATCCTGCCCACGCTCTTCAGGGGCAGAACGTGTAGTGCCTTTTCCCTCGGGGCCCTTGTGGTCAGGCTGAGGTGTGGCTGTTTGCCCAAGGTGTACAGGGTCAGGATGAGGGATGGCTATCTGTTCAGCTACTCCCAAGCCGGGTTGTGGAAGGGTCACTTGGCCACAGGGCCTCAAGTATAAGTCCTCCTGTTCTGATGTCTGATTCTCTCTTTGGGCGTTTGACTCTTCCTCGTGAGGTGCCACCTCTGTTGAGGCGTCAGGCATGACACAAACTGATAATGGACAAGGGGGGTTTGAGGATGCTGCATGCACAGACTGGGGTAGCTGGAATCCAGACTGACTGAATGACAGCAAGAGAGGCATCACAGCGCCCCGCCTTTGGGGGTGCAGGCACAGAGGGTTCATAAACCAAGTGTGGGTGGAACTTTGTTGGAATAAGAGATCAACTTTCTATCTTGTTTTGATTTTACATGTCAAGCTGTTTAGAATAAAGGCATTTATAGTATCTGCTGGAGTGATTGCTTTCATTGGGAAGGAGTGCTACCCTCGCGACATAGGGAGATAAATTTCACCAGCCATCTTTTTCCATGCTGTGCAGTTTTATGCACCTCAAGTACGCCTCCTGTACTCGCCCCATTCCATTCCAGGAGGCCCCAAATGCCTACTTTTAGATTTGCACTGATTTTCCAGCTATGCAGTTATCCACCATATATTGCATTCACCCACTGCCTTCCTGAACTTTCCCCACTTTTCCACGCAACTTTACTGGGGTGTGGGAGTTGGTGGATCTTAGACAACAAGCGTCTCCAACACCAGGCCGATACCTGGAAGCCGAATTGCTTTGTGCATCTCTGGAAGAAAGGAAGAAGGAAAGATGGAGGAGATGATGAACTCCCTGCTAGCATGAAGCCAAATCAAGGCAACTCTCTTTGTGTGTTGCAAGAGATCTGTGAGGGCTCAATCGGTAAGGGAAAAAAAGCAACATACAAGGTAAAGATTAAGCAATAAAACTTGGAGGTGATAAAATAATGATCTCAATGGGAGTGTCCGGGAAGAACCTCTTTGACACGAGAATGATTGCAGTGCCTTAGGTGATCTTCACAGCACAACCTGGATTGACAGACTGGTAGGATTAATACCTTTTTTTAAATTACCCGTGCTGCTAAACACATTTTGAAAGGCTCTGTGAATCACGGTGCAAGCTTGGAACTACATCGGCTTCAACCTGAGCTTGCTTCTGAGTTCATGCTTGGTCCAGGGAATGCAAAATGAGGAAACTCTTCATCAAAAATGAACTGGAGCACATGTTTCTTATATTCCTGGATGGGGCAAGCTGATCATATGCTTGATACAGTGACCTTCTGCCCATGTGATGGCATGCTGCTTTAAACTGAAATTACCGTTTTAGTTTACAGATGTTCTCCTTTTTGTTAAATACTTTTTTTAGAGCTCTTTTCTTTACTTTTTAAAATTGCTCCAAACCAGCCAATGCAGTCTTTTTCCTGCACTTCAAACTTCTTTGGGTGAGTGGATGAGATGGGTAATCTATCAAAGACAAGAAAATTGTCCCCATAAAAGCACGACAGTGAAATATGTCTTCTCTTAAACCCTGTAAGCACCAAAGAGTATTTCCGAATCTTGTAAATTCCTGGAAGAAACCAGCCAAGCAGGCCTCCCTGGAGCAGGGGTCCCGCGATGGCAGTGCTCTGGTACAAATGTCGTACTCCTGCCCTCGTACCTACAAAACTTACAGGAAGTGCAAGGAATAGTTTTCTTTTCTGTTGAGGGCTTAATTCCCTCAGGAGTGATGGGTCAGAGACCATGTGGCTGCACTGGACAGGAGGAGAGGCCAAACAGCACCAGGCCACCTTTGTTCTCCGTGTTTCTTTTGCCCCCCTCAATCTTTCCTTCCAACGCCTGCTTCTTTGGCCTCCTCCAAATCCACAGGGAGACAGCGACCACTAACCCTTACCAAAGGTTTGAATGGATCCCTCTCAGTCAAGTTTTGCAAACAGTCCACCCTAACCCCAACCCTAACCCTAACCCTCTCCAAGACTGTGTTTCAAAAGGAAGAATGTAAAAAATGCATATGAGCTCTTTAACACACACACACACACACACACACACACACACACAGAATATTTTGCTAGGATCTTTACAACACCCTTGAAGGGCAGGTCAGTGCTGTGATTCCCATTGTGAAGTCTGGATGTGGGAGCCTGAAGGCTTGCCTAAGGCATCTGGAAGCATTAGTAAGTTTAGGACTTGGACCTTTTGGATTAGTAGCCTAGGGCTGGAATGTCTGTGGCAATTAAAGGGTAGATGCAGGAGCAGGGTCATGCATGAAGGGAGGTGGGCTTAATCCTTTCCAATGCCTTAGATCCGTCTTGTTGTCCCTGGGAAAAACAGTTCCATCAGCATTGTCCCCCTTTGACCTCCCCAAGGTTGCCAATTAGCCACTTGATTCATTCATTCATTCATTCATTCATTCATAAATTAATCTAGCATCTGCCCACAAAAATCACTGCTCAAGGCAGCCAATGTGAATACAATGCAGATGAAGTGCAACATATCTAATGCACAAATGCATGGAGTAAGGCAGCTAATCTCCCTGATCACATGCAGCATTGTCTGGAGCCTTATTGTTTATCTCTGTAATTGGACCAGCTCTGGAAGGAAGGAAGGAAGGAAGGAAGGAAGGAAGGAAGGAAGGAAGGAAGGAAGGAAGGAAGGAAGGAAGGAAGGAAGGGGCATGTGACCAAAAGACCAAAGTGCCACATTGTCAACCACTATTTCCACCAGGAGGTTCTCCTGCAAACCTTCTATTGAAATGAATGAGGGCATGGTGTTGCTGTACACCTCATGCATTCCTTTTGGAAATCCTCATTCAGTTCAATGGAAGAGAACATCCCAGTGGAATTGTGCCCTAAATTAATTAAATTACCTGTTTTCTGGCTTTACTCAGAGGAATCAGGTTAATCTGCTTCTTAATGCTGCTGGCCTGAATTAAAATTTCAAATTTCCCCATGGCTGTCCTGTTTCATACAATTAGCAACAACACACCTTTCAGTAACACCATAACATACCTTAAAAACAGACTACACTTCTAAAAACAGCATTTCTTTTAAAAGATCCATGCGTGATAAAGTCAGGGGAAGAGTCCCTCCCTATTTTTTAGCCAAACTCTGCTCATTCATTTGTGGAAGGCATTTGGGCATTGTGGTCACAGGATATTTCCTTACAAATTCTGCGGGAGCATCTCAGAGGATGATCACAAAGTCTGCCCGAGCTGCCAGTGATAACAGATCGGATGTCATGGAAACAGAGCCATGAGCTCATTCCCAGCTGTATCTGCTGCCTTGATTTATTTCATTCTGATAAGCCATCTAAACGGAGAACGACGGAGAACGATGGGGGGCTGGAGCAGTGCCGGCTGTGCTATAAATAGCATACCGTGAGTATTTTAAACCCAGCCATGTTTGACAACATAGCCAGCATCTGCTGCCTGAACCTTTTCTTCACGCATGAGAGATCCACAGGTACCAGGGCAGAAGGATTAAAAACATCTCCCCAGTTTACCAAGCCATCTCCAACAGGGAGCGCATGATGCAAGGATCTGGTGCTAGTTGCCGAGCAGTTTCCTTTCCTTTCCTTTCCTTTCCTTTCCTTTCCTTTCCTTTCCTTTCCTTTCCTATTTTTAAACCTATTCAATTGGAGGAGGGAGGGAGGAAAGGGGAAACTATTTTGCAGCCCTGCCAGGCTGCAGCCAAAGAAGAGGTGATGTAAACATGGTGGGGAGCAAACACTAGTGCCTTGAAGTGGAGGTGTTCATCATCAAAGCCCACATAGCCACGCCTGCAAGGAGAGTCCAGAACTTCATGGAACAAACCAGTTCTAGGTCTTCAGTAGGGCTAATTCCCCATTCAAGCTGAAGCCCCCACAAAAAATTGTGTTCCAGCACAGAAAGCTCATGATATCTGTTCTGCTGGAAGAATCCATGCCTAGTTCTGGCTACAATCAGGACGACAGCTGACTTGGAGATAACAGAGAGCTCAGGGTGTGGGGTGGTAGCAACCTAACCTGAACCCTGGTATTGCAAAAGGCTGGTGCTCTGATGCCCTGATCCTGGCTCTTCTGCACCACCAGGGACAAGGGAGTGCTGCTCTGCAAAGCAGTCTCAAGACCCAGCAAGACCAAAGGCAGATGGGGCGGTCTGGAGAGACTCATTGTCAGGTTCCAAAGCATCCAGGCAGGAATCCAGAGGCCCTGGGGCAGATGGCAGGACCTGCAATGGTTCAGTAGCTATGTTCTGCATCAGGTAGACCAAGAAAGCAAGGTCTTGCAGTAATTCCCACCACAGCTCAGCTTCTGGGACCAATCGTGGGAGAACTCTTTAGTGACGCAAACAGGGCTCCTCTGAACTCTTCAGGTCACTTCACTCTCTCTAGGTGAAGCTTCCTTTCCTGCTGAAGTTGGCACTGACCATCCTGTGCCTCCATCTGCGAGCTCATCCAGATGCACAGTCAGGCACAAGCAGGGCTTTGCTACTGGATGAGGGCTGGGTGGTGCTTTTCCAGGGAACGACAGGGCTGGGCAACATAATCCACCCTGGTCTACTAGCCCACAAGGCTTCTTGGCTAATGTGGCAAGCCTCTAACAGTGCCCTCCTTTGACCAGGGTGTGGCAAGCAAGCTGATCCCTGCCAGACATTCCCCAGGTCACCGATTCAAGGCTTGTGGTGCAGTGAGAACCATTTGGCACGGTTGCAGCCCCAGCGAGATGTAGAGGCTTAGAAGCCTCAAGCACTTGTTTTCCCAGCCTCTTCTGTATGTTGCATTTCCCTTTTCTTTTTTTAGCCACAGTTCTCTCATCTCTCTCTCAATTTTTCACCAGCTTTTCCATCTTCCTTTCTTTCTTCCCTGCCTCTCTGATATTACTCTGGTTCACTGTCCCTTCCAAAGAGGAGTATGCCCAAGATTATGACATCAATCCAAAACAGTTAATGCAAACTATCTACAAATTCGATTTTGCAGTTGCTAATAGAAATTAGAATCTTGTTCCACCCATATGAGCAAACACTGCAGGAAGGAGGCTTGGCCGGTATTGAATGTAGCAGACAAGCACATAACATGGTGCTCGGGCAAAGATATCATCTAAATTTTCCACTTAAACATGTTTCTCACTTGCCTAGAATAGATCTCACCTTGCAAAGCATCGACAATGAAACAGCATCCCAAATGCCATCATCCAAATGCAAAAATAATCATTCAACAGCATTATGGATGCTGACAAATGGCCCCTTTGATGGAACTTCTTTTACAACCAGCCACCTCCTTTTAACTCCAGAGAGGCAACGGGAAACACATGCCTTGTTTGGGAATCTGGTCGCCACTGGAAGCAGCATTAGAAAGGAGATAAAAAAACAGACCAAGTGGAGCAAGTGCCTCTTTCTTGCTTTCAATTAGCTCCACTCTGCAAAACTGCAACGATTTCTTTGCTGCAGCGCAAAGAAGAGGGCTGAGCCCCCAACTTTCCCTCCTCCTCCTCCTCCTCCTCTCAAAGATGCCCAAGTATGACTGTGAAGATATTCTGGGGTGAACACAATGAGATGAATAGAAATTGCTTTCAGAGTTGCCGTGAATCGACAGTACTTCACCAACCTTTCCTTCAAATTGGCACACTGAGGCTGACGCATTTAGGGAATGCAGATAAACGTTTGGTATCTACATGCTCATTATGGCTTCACCGAGCAGGCAGGCAGAGAGAGGAGTGCCTGGAGACTTTAGAGGAGGGGTGGGGAAAACTGCTGTTGCAGGTGATGCTGTTTGCTAGAAATGCATATGCAGGGCTGGTCCTCCCATGAAGCACACTGAGGCAGCCACTAGAATGGCCGAGTGACCTTTTCCTCACCGGGCTGTCCTCCATTTGCAGCTCTCCTCCCGCCAAAGAGCTGTCCCATCCAAGCCTAGTTTAAAGGTCCAGAAAAACTGTTCTCTCTCCACTTTCAACAGCTGGACAGCTCAGCAGGATATCTACTGTCCAGTGGCCAGATGTGGTTCATTCCTACTCAAATTCCAACACTTATTTTTAATTTTGCATCTATGCATATGAATCAGCATGCACAGATCACTGCTTTGTTCTTTGATGAATAGAATAGCAATAGAGTTGGAAGGGGGCTATAACGCCATCGAGTCCAACCCCCCCCCCCCCCCGCTCCTCTACTCATCTAGCAGCTTAGCAAAGGTGGCTTGACATGCCAGCTTGAGGAATAGCTATGTACGGCTTCTATTTAGGCCATTTGGAAGAGGCCAGCCTAGGTGGCAGATGCCTAGGTGGCAGAAGTGGCAGAAGTGACTCTGGAAGGCGCTGGAAGATACCACTATCTACGTGGTGTGGTCCGTCTGGAAATCTCTCGGAAACAGCCCCATGTCCACAAGTGCAGTGGATGCTATCGATGCTTCAATTGGTGGTCTTCCCTGCCTGTGATGGTGAGCTGGCCGACTCCTCTTCCTCCCGTGCTTCAGGTCGCCTTAGCCAGCCATGGACAGGAAAGTCCATGACCAAAGTTTTCCATTGACCATTGCACATATGCAGAGGGGCGATTTGAAAATGTACATGAAGGGAGTGATAAAGATGCTTTTTAGTTCCATCAAATGCACACAGTGGTACCATTGCCTAAACTCAGATTTAATATTTGGCTGTTATGGCTTGATCTGAAGAGATCATTCCCTGGTGGGCTTCTAATCTGAGCCTGTGGTACAAGGGCAAAAATGAGCATTACATAACCTCCCTGCTCAGAGTTTGGGGTCAACAAAATCCCGTTAGTTTTTTCATCTGTAAGCTAGCTACAAAAACTCTACCCTCTGCAAGCAAATCACAATTACGGTGATTCATCATCTCGTTTGCTTTTATGAAAGGAGATCACCAGCTTATCTCCTGCTTCTAAATACCCACTGGCCAAGCTACATTCCCACATTCAATGTAAATTCTCCCCTCCCCCCTCCCACTCTTTGCTGCCCATTACTCTCCAGAAAAAGAGGGATTCAGTCATATTCTCTCCCTGAGCCTGCTTGTATACCTTTAATTACACAAAACAGATTTGACATAATGGCGAAGCTTCTCATAAAAGCTGGACCTCTCAGAGGCTTTTGATACCATTGACCATGGTCTCCTTCTGGATAGGCTGATGGGTTTGGCAATGGTTCCACTCCTACCTGTCTGGCCAATTCCAGAAGGTGGTGCTGGGGGACTATGGCTCTGCACCATGGCAGCTTTGCCATGGAGTACTGCAGGGTTCCCCTTGAAGTTGGTCAGGAGAGTGAACACCCAGAGGAGGGCCTTCTCTATGGTGGTGCCCCGGCTGTGGAATTCACTCCCCAGAGAGGTTCGCCTGGTGCTGACATTATATTGCTTTTGGCGCCTGGCAGAACCCTTTTTATATGCCCAATATCTTAATATTTTAACTTGGTTTTAACATCGTTATGCTCAGCTATGCTTTGTTATGTGTATTATGTTGTATTCTGTTATAATTATGTATTGTTTGGTTATTTAGGGTTTGTAAGCCAGGTGCTGAAGATGAAACTCAAATACTTTGGTCACCTAATGAGAGGGAAGGACTCCCTGGAGAAGAGCCTAATGCTGGGAACAATTTACAGCAAAAGAAGGAGGGGACAACAGAGGATGAGGTGGCTGGATGGAGTCACTGGGGCAGTCAGCGTGAGCTTAGGGGGATGGTGGAGGCCAGGAAGGCCTGGGGGTCGCAATGGGGTCCATGGGGTTGCAATGGGTCGGACACGACTTCATGACTAGCAACAACAACAACAAGCCATCCTCGGATGTTTTTGTGAAGGACGGGATAGAAATATTGTTAATTAATAAATAAAAAGAATAGAAACAAGATCCCAGCCAGGGATTTCCAGACTCAAAGCCTGTAGGCTGTGCTACCACACGCACATCCCTCTGTCCTTCACACACTATCCATACATTATGATCTTCATCTGAGGTCTTCCTCGGTGGTGGCCCCCTGATTCTGGAAAGGTCTCTGCTAAGGTCCCCAGGCACCACCAACATTACCATGCTTTCAGTGCCAGGTTAAGACTGTCCTCTCCTTCCCGGCATTTAATGACATACGATGGGTCATGTCATGATGCTTTAACTGGTCTAGTTAACTGAAATTGCTTCTGTTGTTTATCACTGTCATCCCATGCAGCTGCCTTGAGCTCCCCAAAATGTTCAGAAGGTTGAATTCAAACCTTCCCCAGAGCCCATGAATAACACTTCTCCCTGAGACACTCTCCAACCCCCAGGAGAGGGAGGGAGGGAGAGAGAAAGAACCCTCAGTCGGGGCACAATCAATGGAGAGCCTTTTTTCAGGGGAGGGAAGGATTTACAAGGCAAACTATGCCTAGGAGTGGGTTGAATCCTCCACTCCGAATGCACAGCGCTCCCAATTTAAATCAGGTCCACATGCCACTAACTCCATAATCATCATAATAAAGATTATTAATAAATAACAAAGATACGAAACTTATTAAATGCAACTTGTTGTTTGAGCCATCATACTTCCTTTTCCTCCACGAATTTGTCTCATCACCACTTCAGTATCATCCAAGCCATTGACAAACACCGCTTGCTTTGGCAGCCAATTCAATAGATTCATTGCTTGTTGTGAAAAGAGATGCATCGTTTTTGCTTTCCTGGATCTACTGCTGACCCTGAACTCTCTCAGAGATGTGGGGGAGAGGGACCCTCTCTGTGCTCACATTCTCCATGCCATGCCAGGGTCTGATAAATCTCTGAAGACCCTTTGTTTTCTGTTCATTCTTTAACTTTCCATCATGAAGAAGGTGCTCCAACCCCCAACTTCCTGCACTTTCCCAGCTCTGCCATAACCTCCCTGAAATGGAGCAGGCAGGATTCCATTGTCCAGTGGTCTGTGCACCACTTTCCCATGTGGCGAACCATTGAACTGCAGGTGGCAGCCCCTTTAGTAAAGTAGCTTCTGGTCATGGGTTGACTCCTCCCACTGAGGCTACCTATTGGATCCTATTGGGCAGGAAGGAGTATAAGAGGGCTTCCTATTGCCATGGAACCTTGTGTGAGTCACATGGTCTCAAGAACATAGGGAGCTGCTGTGATGCTGGACCAGTCCATTGGTTCAACCAGGGCAGAACTGTCAATGTGTTTTTGGAATTCCAGGCAGAAGTTTTCCCAGGCCTGCAAAGGCCAAGTTCATCCAGTTTCAGCACTATGTATGTGTATGACAGCTGGACAATGAAGAAAGAAAACCGATGCTTTCTAAACACAGTCCTGGGGGAGATCTTTGTAAACTTCCTCAGCTGACAGAAAGATGACCAAGGGGATGCCAGATCCAATTGAGCCAAAACATTCCCTGGAAGTAAGAAGCTTGGAACTGAAGCTGTTGTTCTTCAGGCACATCTCAAGAAGGTCAGACTCACTGGTGAAAATGATCATGCTAGGAAAGCTGAAGGCAGAACAAGATGAGGAAGACCAGATATGAGATGGATGGACTCCATGAGAGAAGCCACCTAACTGAATTTAGAAGAGCTGAGCAGGGCTGCCATGGGTACGAAGATTCAGAGGGTACCCATCTGTGAGGCTCCATAAATTGCACATGACCTGCCAGCACATAAATGCAGCAACAACCTGGAGATGCCGGTGACTGCAGGGGGGATATTTGGCTGGCAGTCAGAGGCTTTTCCTCTGAACCTCAGCCTTTCCCTCACGACCTAGAAACACAGGAGGCTCCCTTATCCTCAGCCAGCTCCTTCTAGCCCAGAGGTGGCTCTCCAACACTACTTCCCAGACCTACCTAGAGTTGCTAGATCATGAACCTGGGTCCTTTTGGCTACAAAGCAGGGGCCCTACACTCTGAGTTCTGCCATGGTCCTGCCCTGTGGCTTCTTCTGAAGAACCAAGTGACCAAGGAAGAAATCACAGAAGCAGAGTCTTTGCAGAATGCCCAGCAGACCAGCGAGAACAACCTCTCTGTGGCTACCATTCCGCTTTAGCTCCACCTGACTGTGCATACTGGGATTTCAGCTTACACTCGCAGCTTTTATGGGCTGAGCCTTCAGCTGCTTTCCGGGCTTATACTGTGTCAATTTTTCATCTGTGCTCCCTTCAGGAGCGCGCTTACCCTGTGTCAGTGCCTTCCCTGGCTTGATCTGTTTGAGCTATCAATTACTGTATAATGCCATTTTAATGGAGGTACTTTGCAATGGAGCGCCAGCATGCTGATGCGATCAGCCATTCTTCAGAGACTCAATTTAGTTATTTTAGATTTTTGTCTGCTGAGCTTGTTCTTTTTAATCATGTGCTCAAGCACATGCCTAGGTAATAATGGCTACATGATATTTTTCTGTAGCAGTATGGTCAGGGAAAGTGACATCAGAATGGATGTGTCTCTTTGCGGAATGCAAAATTCATCCTTCTTGGAAGAAGCACAGCCTGTAAGTATTAGCAAGGAGCACCAGTGCTGGTGGCAAACTCTAAGCCAGAGTACAAGCGTTGTGAAAAAATGTCCTGCATTTTTGGGCAATGAAAAATAGTTCCTTTAGGGATCACAACTGTTCGATTATTTTTTCAACTATTTTTCAACCTGTCAGGATGAACAATGGACTCAAGGGCTGAGGAGACCTTGTTGGTTGCAAATGGGCATGGGAGATGTCCGTAAGAAGGCATTAAATAGCTCCGTATTTTGCAGTTTGCAGCTCTGATAGAAAAAGGTGTTCTCTCTCCTTCTTTGCACATAGCCATGAAATTAATTTTCCCTTGTAAGATTTGAATATATAGAAGTAGGTCAGCTCACTGCGATTAAAGGGAAAAAAGAGGGAGGAGGAGATATGTCACCGGGCAATCGCAAATTGCTGATTATAGACAAGTGTTAGTTACATATTTTACATCCACCACCAGGGGGCATTAAAACAGCTTTCGCAAAGTTAACAGCGGCTGAATAGTTAGAGACGCAACATTTTGGATCCAAAAGTTAGACATGGAAATTATCCCAGGGGCATACCTAAAGGGGAAAAATGGATAAGCTTCACTTAATGTTAGTCTGACTAAAAATGGAGTAACACCACCTACAAATGAACATGACGTGTGGGTTACCCATGGTCAACTAAGACAACCTGCTTCCCAGGACAAGGGTGGAGGAGAAGACATCTGCACCTCTTTTCCTAGAAACAGGATCTCACAAATACTACGAAGTGCTTAGAAATGCAATGCCAGGCACGCTTAGGTAAAAAAAGATGGGGGCATTCTGGGAGTTGTAGGCCTTTTTCAGTCTGAACATGCATAGCCTTGTGTCCTAAATTAATTCCATCCCATCTAGAAAGCATGTAAGACTGCACAGACATCTGATCATTTAGCAGACGTCTGAACATTTTCAGTAAAGCAGGAAAGCAAGAAATATTGAGTTAAATTGGTACAAAGCACATTCTATTTCCAGAGTGGCACAGGGGTTAAGAAAGTTGACCTGGGACCCAGGAGACCCGGTTCTAGTCCCCATTCAGCCATGAAGCCTATTGGATGACTTTGGGCCAGTCACTACCCTGCCCCACAGGGTTGTTGTTGTGAGGATAAAATGGAGAGGAGGAGAACCTCGTTAACTGCCTTAGGTTCCTCAACAGGGGAAGAAAGGTGGGCGATCAATGCCATGTGATAATAAGAATAGCTAACCCAAGGCATTTCAAGCGGTATGGCTTTTCTTCTTTCACAATCAGTCATTATCAAAATAATCTTTTACATGGTCTGTGCTACAACCTATTCTGGACACTGAAAGAGGAAAATTGACTCATTTGACCTGTGGTGTTGGCAGAGGCTCTCACGTATTCCATGGATAGTAGGGTCACGAACAAGCAGTTGCTGGCGTATATTAAACCAGACGTGTCCCTGGTTTTCAAGATAGCAAAGCTGAGACTCATGCATTTTGGCCATGTCATGTGATCAAGCTCATTACAAAAAGATGCAATGCTCAATGACAAGAGAAAACCAGGTTGCCAAAGAGCGAGGTGGCTAGACTCCATCAAAGAGGACACAGGCCAGAGTACAGTCCTGCAGAAAGAGGTGGCACAGGATTGGAAAGTGTGGTGAGATTTGGGCCACAGGATCGCTTAGAGTTGGATATGGTTGAACAGCTGAACAGAACAGAACACAACTTATGATGAGAACTTCGGAGCAAAAGTTATAGGATCCCAAAATGTTAAAGCTCAAAGGGAACTTGGCTGTGTTCTCGACCCAAAATGTGAACTGCCCATGAGGCTTTGACTGTTGGTTCAAGTAGAGATGAAAATCCTATGGATAACCCTTAACCCCCTGCACAACATAAACCGTGCAACTACAGCCTTGCTCCTCTGAAATTTTTTTTTTTTACTCTGCTTCTGTGCTAGAAAGGCTCTCAGAGGGGTTTACATACAGTCAGTAGACCAAGACAGTCCCTGCCTGCAGGTTTACAATCTAGAAACACAGAAACAGAGCGAGTCAGGAGGGGCATCCTGGGCCATCTAGTTTGACCCCCGGCTCCAGCTGGCTCCGCTCACGACATGCCCACCATGTGCATGTATCTAGAAAGATATGACACACAAAGAAAAAACAATGGGGAGGGAAGAGGACGCTTCTCCAGGAGGGTGGCCATCCAGTCTCTACTGCAATATTCCACGAGAGTTGGTTGAGGCCCCATCGGTGAGGGTGTTCAAAGATAGGCTGGGCATGCACACGGTGGGCGTGTCGTGAGTGGAGCCGGCTGGAGCCAGAGGTCAGACTAGATGGCCCGGGAGGCCCCTTCTGACTCACTCTTTTTCTATGTTTCTATCTCCACTGAAGGAGAATCCACCTCTTCCCCAAGTCATCTGTTCTATTATCATAACCAGCAGATTAAAACAAAGGCTTAGAATACATTTGTTTACATGTCCTTTAAAAAAAAGAACTAGGATAGTGCAGTATCAGTGCTCCAGCAGTCTTGATGAATTAATAATCATCATATTTACCCATCTTGTTGGGAAACTTTCAATTGTTGCTGCAAATTCAACAAGGGAAGTGTTCTTATTATTGTTTTTGTCGAGTTGAAGAAGCAATGCTTTACTCTCTGACATTTACTCCCTGTAAATATTGCACTAGGGATAATAAAATCTCATTCAGGGTTGCAAGCTCAACCAGAAGACTAATTAAAAGGAACCTAGCAAGACAGGAAGGATGACTGTGTGCCCCTACATTCTGTATATACTTTGGGAGAATTTTTCTAGGAGACAGAGCTAGCCCATTTTATGTGAGTTTTTTAACATAGGGTGGCCAGACTTTAATTGCAAACATACAGATCAGAGGCTGGCCTTAGGGGTGAGTTAACAAAGGGAGGAAATGAACCTTCCAATAAAATCCAACCTTTAAGTACTAAGTCAACAATGATCTGAGAGTTACTGTATGTGTCGTGTAACCATGCAGTGACCGCCACATCACCTTGCATAACTCTTTCTTCTGTTTGCTTTCTTTCTTCATTTTTTTTGAATGTCTCCATGTGGGGAACAAAATGTGACATACACATTTTACAGTGAATAAATAATAAATAAAAGCAGTTGATGGAGAACTGATAGTAACAGTGGAATGAGTGCTGGCCACCTTTTGATCTGTTGATCTGTTTTCCTCGTCCGACTGGGTAGCATAAGGAAATTGCAGTGTGGACGGGTACACAGTCATGCAGTCGTGGGCGGTCCTGTGTTTGCTCTGATGGAAAATAGAATGCAATGGGATAGATAGTAGTAGAGTTGGAAGGGGCCTCTAAGGCCATCAAGTCCAACCCCCTGCTCTACTTCCACATGTGGTCACCCGTCCAGCTGCTGGCCCTTACCTTTCCAGCTTAGCAGAGGTGACTCAGCGTGTGAACTTGATGAATAGCTATGTGGGCAAGCACTGCCAGCAGACTGTCCTCTGTTCTTCAGGTGTCTTCTGATTGAAAGGCTGTCCGCTTTTAAAAAAAGAGCCATCTTTGGGAATGCATCCCACAGTTGCTGTTCCAGGTGTCCATGCATCTTATCATGTACATTTTAAGAAATCATACACTGATAAGTAAAAATGCATTTTCAGAAAGTCAAAATAAATAGATAATAAATAAACAAATACATATTTGTTCATGTGTTGCAGCTCCCAAACACCTGACTTTTACTGTATGTAGCAATTCCATTGAGCAAGTCTAGCCATCCTTGGTACAGTTCATCTCTCCAGAAGCCTCTGGGAACTTGACAGCATGAAAACCTGTCTGATACCAGATGGGATTCCAGGATCTATCCATTCCAAACCTTTGAACTGGCTGGAATGGGCAGTACAAAATAATCTGTTCTCTTCACAAAGGAGAAAGTTTCAAAGGCTAATAATTGTTCGCTACCCTCTGTCTGCTACCCTCAAGTTCAGAGTAGGCAAAACTTGCCAGGAAGAAGAGCTTTCTGTAACATTCAACTTGAGATCTTGGTTTGTTATTCCCAAACAAATCAAGGTTGTAGGACATCATGTTCTAGGCTTCAAATTCTGGTTTGATTTGGAGGAAACCCTCAGGATCTCAGGCTTGGAGACCATGGTAAGTGAGAACTTCCTGGTTAGTTTTATCATCTAATTCAAGGGAGGGGCAAAGTGGAGGCTAGAGACTTCATTTGCCAATGCACCATGTTCATTCTCAGAAAGTTTTGGGTTATGAGTAAAAACAGCTGTTTTTAGGACTGGTTAGACTGAATTTGGGCTTCTGGAGCTGGCCTTTCAGAGACCTTCAGCTGAATGATAACCTCTGCATTGGCCCCAAACTAAACAAAGACTAAACAAACAAACAAACTAAACTTTGGAACTGTTGATCCAGAGACTTCAGGTTCACAATTCACTAGCAAAGCAGTTGTACCAGTTCACGAAAATGGCTGCCAGGTTCTTCACGCTTGCTGCTTGTCTGCTCGGATGCCTCCTTCATGCTAAAGGCACAGGTTGGTTCATTTTAAGCTGAACTAATCAGCTGTGTTTCTTTTGGCTTGAGATTAGAAAAGGGTTCAGGCACCTGATGAGGAAGCAGTGGCTTACCCTTAACATGAAAGATTGGACTGCTAGTTTTTCAAGAAAATGTGAGTGCTAGAAGAAATCCTGCAGTATGAAGTATATCCCAGTATGCATCATAAGACTTGCTTCTAGGTCAATGTATATAGGTCAGAATTTTTACCATAAAGAATTAGAAGTTTTCATCCGACATGTATGGTCCGTGTGTCCAGAGGAGGGAAGGTGAACTTAAAGGCAACCAAGGATGAAGAAACAGTTAACTTGAAGTTACAGCTTATGTATAGGCCAAAATAATAGTAATAATAATAATAATAATAATAATAATAATAGCAATATAATCCCAAAGGACAGTTAAAATACAAACTGGAACATTTACAGAGAGTTCACACAAAAGCGCATCACTATTTAATGGGAGCAAATGATATTTTATATGCATCATTTTAAACCATTTTTTGTTTCAAACCTTTTGAATGTGATTGAGCAGGGATATAGAAAAAAATGTAGAAAGATATTCTAACATATTGGATGCTTGGATGCTTCCCTTTTGGTCATTTTATGGCCATCATGTTTTCCTCTTCTTCCTCTTCCTTTTCATTATTTTTTCTGGCTCTCATACTAGAGAAGGCCTATCAGAATGGCTGTCACCAATAAAAGAAACAGATAAAGTGTTTCTTTATGATTATAAAAGCCATAATCTACAACGCAGCAGTAAACACACAGCCACATAGTCAGGAGAAGACATACTACTTTCATCTTGGGTTCTGCACTTATAAGTGTCATTGCTCCGAAGTAAGAGAATTAAGCCTCTGTTCAAACTTCTCCCATGGAGATAGGAAGGGCTCAAAGACAATTAACTGGGCATATGGACTGTGCTTTTGCATTAGCTTACAAGCCACTGTTTAATTATTATCCCAGTGGGAGAGGGAATACAAAAACCTACCCAGACATTCCTCCTTTAACAGGATTTCAGATGATTTAAGCCCTCCAGTTGCCTTTGGATTGTACCAGTCCTATTATAGCTCAGACATTAGATCTTCGTGACTGAGTCCTGCCAGAAATGTTTGCAGGGTGAGATCTTCCTTACCCAGGATTCCAACAACTCATTTCCCATTCCTTCCACAGCAGTTTTCCAGATGCCTTCCCTCAACTGTTACTCATAAAGACGCAGGAGGCATTTCTTTCTGCTTGTAAATCGTACAAGTTAGCCCTGGTTGTAACCCTGAGCCCAAGCCGAAGAAGGTGTCCTCAGAAAATGTCCTCACAGATGCGCTCACACTCAAGTTTCCCACTCAATATTGTGCAAATTTCAGAAAAGCATATATGTTTAAATCATCCATAACGGAATCTGGGCAGGTTCTGCAGCTTTCATGTGTTTCTTTGGCACAATTTTCCCATTCCCACAAAATGAACGGAACTACAAACACAGACACAAATGAAGGAGAGATGAGTAGTGAGCTGATATTTGGAGAATCTTGGCATATGCAGATATAGTTCATCCATCCATCCCTGGCTGGCCAGCCTCCCCCTCCCGCACTGAACACCTCCCACTGGTATTTCCCCCACTAGCACTCTTCACCACCCAAAAACGACAAAATGCTTTTATTTTTCTGCAAACCTCAGATTCTTCCAGGCCTGCTAAGACCTCCTGCTTGGACATGCATGGTGCTTTTTAAGCTACATTTATTTTATTTATTTTTATCCCATCCATTGCAGTTCGTCTCTGGACGGCTTACAATATAATACACCTAATAAAATACATTGATCAACAACAAAAGAACGCATGATTAAGGATATCAATAAAAACATAATTAAAATATTTAAACTTTAAAATTTCAGGTAAATAAAAAGGTCTCAACCTGGCACCAAAAAGTATATAGTGTCAGCGCCAGGCAAACCTCTCTGGGGAGCGCATTCCATAGCCGGGGCGCCACCACAGAGAAGGCCCTCCTCCAGGTGTGCACTCTCCTAACCTCCTTCAGGGAGGGTTCCCAGAGCAGGGCCTCTGATGCAAATCTTAAGGGGTGGGAGGACATATAGGGCAAAAGACGTTCCTTCAGGTATCCTGGTCTCAAGCCATTCAGGGCTTTATAGGTCAATCCCAGCACCTTAAATTGGGCCTGGACTTCAGTGGGGACCCAGTGAAGCTGACAGAGGACTGGCATTATAACAGAATAGCGACCGGCTCCCAACAGCAACCTGGCAGCTCTATTTATACATAAAGCAGTAGCGTTCACACCAGAACATTGGAGGTTGTGAGAATGAACCCTTGCAAAATACTGTGCTAATATATACACAGGATGTCACCGGATTCAGAAAAAGCCTGCACCCAAGCAGAGTTGGGCCACAATGGCTGGATTATATTTTCCCAATGTCCTTGTTTCCTATGTGCAGAGTATTTTTGTTGGTTGGTTGGTTGGTTGGTTGGTTGAAAGGTTGGTACTTCCCCACTTATATTCTGAAGGTATACTCTTAAAGGTATCTGGGCATTGAACAAACAGGTTTTTGACATAAAAATAAATTGCAAATAGCAGTTTTAGGAGAGATGCATGCCTCAGGGTCACTGCAGGGGAGGAAGAAATAAATGTTTGCTCTGATCATGTTAATCATCAGGATTCCACTCCTCCTCGCACCCTGCTTTGCAAGCGTTACAGCAGAATTCATCCGATGTATGTGCTAGGATGGAGAATTTCAGGTTAAGATACTTCACGCATACCAGAAACTGCTCAAAGAACTCCCAGCTCTATTTGTTTATGGTATTTGATTCCACTCCATATTAAGGCAGATTCTGGAGCAATGAACAGAACAAAGTAAAATGGATAAAGGCATTTAAAAGGTATATGAAATCGTGGCAACATTAAAATCAGGGCTGGTCAGCAGAAAAGTTTTCTCAAAACAAGGCTGTATTCAGTGAGAGCTGATAACAACACAATGTTGGTGCTGCTTGATCTCCAGAGGTGGGGAGTTCCACAGCAATGGGGCCACCACATTGAAAGCCCTTCTTCTGGTGGACTCCAGTTGAGGCGAGTGTCCACCTGAAACCACCAGGAGAGTGTCTCCCAGGAGCTGAAGTGATTAGGCAGGCTGGGGTTGACATCCTGTTCCCAAGTCATTCAGGGTTTTGGTTCCAGGTACTAAAACCTTAGACATGGCCCGAGGGTGGAACAGCAGCTGGGGGAGCTCTTTTGGCAAAGAAGCTGCATATTGAAAAGGAGCAACAGTGTAAGAAGGAAATTGCTCTGGCAAATGTGTTAGTGTCTCCACCATCTTTGAAGAGGGCATGCTCAAGATTGGCAGCCATGCCCTAAAGCAGGAAGGAGTGATCAAAGGCTGTTTCTTGGTGGGATATTTCTGCATGGAGCAAAGCCTTCTTAACCATCTCTGATTTCCCTTTTTGTTGAAGTTTTTCTCGATCAGGACAAGGCAAGTGCTGTTTTGCACCGATACAGAAGGGCCAACACTGGACTAATTGAAGAAATGTTTCCAGGAAACCTTGAACGCGAGTGCCTGGAAGAGAAATGTGATTACGAGGAAGCAAGAGAAGTCTTTGAAAATGATCTTGAAACGGTGATTGCTGACACAAGAGACCTTTTGCGGTTGGGTGATTCCCTGAACTGGCAGGAAAAGAGCTCCTGAAAGTCAGTACTAAATGGGGCTAGAGGGCTAACCCTACGCAAATGGTGGGAACTATCCCTAGGTCCTAGGAACAAACACACAATATGATTCTGGCCAAGTGAATCCAAGCTCTGCACCAAGAAAGGCTTGTCTGGTCTGCAGGCATGAAGCAATTGTGTGTGATTGTTCTCATTTTGCATAATGTTGTCCTCCAGTTCTTACTCTTCTGCATAATTCTTGTTTTGCTGGGCATGGGGAGTGGCAAGGACTTACTGGGAGTGCTAAACTACCAGCCCCTTTGGCTTCTATAACAGACATAGCTTCTCATGATTCCAGGCAATAAGGACTAGAACCTTTACTTATGTTTAAGAAAGCAAAAGTCAGATGCTATGACAAAGAAGGAATACTGGGCTCTTTCAGTCAGCAAGTGCCCCGATTATTTCAGATTGCTCAAGTAAATAGTGAGGGGTGGGACTGTGGCACCAGGCCTTTCCCATGAGTAGGAAATGAGTCTGGCCTCTGCACGAATGTCAGCTGAATGATGCATGTGCACATCAATCGCTGCTCGGCTTGCACTTCCATCTGAATTTAATTTTATTATTTTCCTTTCAGCGGAAGTTTTGGATAGGCTATCACGGTAAGTGGGGCTCGGTTCCCCCTTTTCATTCACATGATTTGACTCTACATCTTTGCAAAACGCAAGTGCAAAGGCCCCGTTGTGATCCTTTATGCAAGAGTCACTTGGCACATGGAGCTGACCCACGTTGAAGGACTGTGAATATGAACAGCCATGCAGCTGGATGGCCTAAGCCAGACACCGAAGTCCTGTGTCTGCTGGCGGAAGCAAGGCCAGAGGCATCATTCGGCTTCACTACCAAAGGCTGGACTGCAAGCCATGCCCCAGGGAACCCCAGGAGAGTGGCCCTGTTTATTCGCTGAGGCACAGTCCTCTGAATTGCACTGTTTCTGCCCAGATCACAGTCTCTGACCTCTGTCTTGGGTGATTCCCACTGGCTGGGCTTTTTCTCCTGCCTAGCAAGAGCACTTCAGAGAGAGAAGGAAGGTGCCGGAAGGGGCTTAGGGAAAAGCACGTGTGGTCTCCTCTCCTCCCCACCCCTCAGTCCTCCTCCTCCTCCAAGCTGGCTTTTCTGACCACTACAACTCCCATCCATTGTGGCTGACTGAAATGGGCAGGATGAGGAGCTGCAGTTTGGTCCTGTCTTCTTTCAATCATCCAGAGTTTAACCTAAGCTCAGTAAATGTGCTGAACAAACTGCAAACACTGTGACCCACGGCTGGTGTTAAACATAGCAAAGATAGGCTGGACATGCACATGGTGGGCATGTCGTGAACGGAGCTGGCTGGAGCCGGGGGTCAGACTAGATGGCCCTGGAGGCCCCCTCTGACTCATTCTGTTCCTTTTTCTATGGATGCAACTGCAAGGAAGGAATGGAGAGCGGGTGCATAGGTGCTAAACTATGACTTGGGTTTATGTCTGCTCTGGGCTTCTCTGCGCACTCCACTTTCTTTGGCAAAGCCCATGAAGTCCAAATGTGGGTGTCTACTTTTGGATCCATTAGTCTCAACTTGTAACATTTCGGTGTTTCATTCTTCTGCTTTTTCTTAACTCCTCTGTCCAGATTTATATGGCAAGTTCCTCAAGGTGGGGAAAGATCGCCTTCTGAAGGCATCCCCTTGCGCTGTAACAAAGATTTCTGGTGGTAAATTGAATCCAGATTCATTGCTCCTTATAGTAGACCCTGGGAATTGTGTGTGACCTGATGAATCATATCCCATGGATTTCAGTGAAACTACTTGGAATATGACTAAACCTGGATGCAAACCCACTGCAGAAATAATAGCATTACCAGCAGGTGTTCATTAGAATTCAATCTTCCTTTTCAAGATGGAGATGACTGCATATCAGAGCCCTGCATGAATGGAGGGAAGTGTCAAGACAGCTTCCATGACTACGCATGTAGCTGTCCAGCAGGTTATGAAGGAAAGAACTGTGAAATTGGTATGTAAAACTGCAAGGGTACCTCACTGGTCCATACACAGAAACATAGAAACAGAGCGAGCCAGAAGGGGTTTCCCAGGCCATCTAGACTGATCCCTGGCTCCAGCCGGCTCCACTCACGACATGCACACCATGTGTATGTCTAGCCTATCCTTGAACACCCTCACCAATGGGGCCTCAACCCCCTCCCAGGGAAGCCCATTCCACACCCTCACGGTCCTGACTGTCAGGAAGTGCTTCCGGGCATCCAAATGGAACCTTGGCTCCCTGAGCTTTGCTCCGTTGGAGCGTGTCCTGCCTTCCTCTGCAGGGGAGAACATGTCTCTACCCATCTCCATGTGACATCCCCTCACATACCTGTATGTCGCCAACAGATCCCCTCTGAGTCTCCTCTTCTCCCAGCTGAAGAGGCCCAGTTCCCTCAGTCTCGCCTCATACCCCATCCCCTGCAAACCGGCCACCAACCTTGTGGCCCTACGCTGCACTGACTCCAACCTGGCTATATCCTTTCTGTAATGAGAGGCCCAAAACTGAGCACAATACTCCAGTTGTGGGCGCACCAGAGTCATGTAGAGTGGTAGTAATACCTCTCTCAATCTAGAAGCCACACTTCTGGCTATGCAACCAAGGGTGGCGTTTGCCCTCTTGACCACCGCATCACACTGCTGACCCATGTTCAGCCTGCAGTCAGCCAGCACCCCGAGGTCCCTTTCACAAGTGCTGCTTTCCAGCCACTTGTCCCCTAACCTGTACTTATGACATCTATTCCTATGCCCCAAGTGCAAGACCTTGCACTTATCCACATTGAACGCCATCCTGTTGTCTCCTGCCCACTTCCGTAGTCTGTCCAGATCCTTCTGGATCTGGAGTACCTGCTCCTCAGTGGTGGCCACTGCCCCCGTTTTAGTATCGTCTGCAAATTTAATCAGCAGACTGTTCACTCCTTCTTCCATGTCGTTGATGAAATATGGATGTTCAGTTATTTTGTGCAAAACAGGCTATAATGCCATGAATTCGGCCACGATTCAATTACAAGTCCATTCCTTTGAATGCATGTCTCATTCGAGATGTTTTTAAAGCACAAAGCTTCACAGTTATTTTCATTTGCAACTTTCCCTAAAATCCACATTTTATATGCAACTCTCCCTGTAATCTCCCTATTTCTGCTTTCTGCTCAATTTTTCAAGCTGAGCAGCATGTCACATAAATCCAGAGAGGGGCAGAATGTGAAGGGAGCTGGCAGTTTGTTCTTTAATTTGAGTGAGTTCTGTCTGTCATGCCATTTGATTCCACCTCCCCATCAGACGTTAGTTGCTCCTCTCAGAATGGAGGCTGCAGCCAGATCTGTGAGAACGGCTTAACTCGGAAAGCAACTTGTTCCTGTGTTAATGGGTACAGACTGAAGGAAGACCAGAAGACCTGTGAACCCACAGGTACGAGAGTCTGAGCTAGCAGATTAACACCGATGTTCTATGAGAATGGCCTTCTTGGCCTGTTGTCCTCCAGATGTTTTGGACTTGGGCTCTCATGAGCTCCAGACAGGAATTCTGCACACCGTAGTCCAAAATGTCTGAAGTGCAGCAGGTTGGGGCAGAACAGCTAAGAGGAAGGACTTCTTCAGGGAATGCCTTGCTAAATTATGGAATTCATTTCTATAGGATGAGGGCCCTTAACCTGCTGTATTGCAAGCCAGGCTTTCAGAGGGGATTAGACAAATACCTGAAGCACTTCCAGAGAGTCTCAGCTATGGGAAATCATTGGGCCACAAAGGGTAGCCATTGATCAAATGCCTGAGCTGCCAGGACTGATTTTCCAGAGTTTAAAACCCTCTAGACAATCTGTACATGTATAGTCAGCTTTCTTCTGTAGATGTTTGTCTTCCAACTTTTCAAGAGGGATGTTGAAAATCATAGAGGTGGGAAGCTGCCATGTGTGTCCCTACTCCTGTTCATGATTCTGATCGCATGGGGACCCGAAGGGGTGGCAACGATTCCTGTTTGAGTCTTCCCTGACATTGCTGGGTCTCCCGGGTGAGGAGCAGAGAGGTTCCTTCAACCTGACAGGATCCTATGGCAAGGCCCTCTGGAGTTGTGCCTCTGCTCGCCAGCCTGCTTCTCCTGCAGCCTGCCTCCCACTCTGACCCAGACAATGGAGGTTGTGAGCAGGAGAAGGAGGAGATGCTTGCTGTCCTTGCTCCTGGGCTCTCCCCCTGTCCAGCAAGCAGGTGGTGGCCACCATGAGAAAGAAGAAGCCGAAAGGTAGACTCATGGGGGGGAGGGGGTCATGGAGGGGGTCTTGCCCGAAGGCCCTCTGAAATTGGGAGCCAACCCTGCTCATGTCAGTGACTTTGGGGCATGGTTGACTGTCAGAAAAAGGCATGCAAAAAGTGAAGAAGGCTGACAGCATCCCAGTGTCAATCTTGCTACGATAGGCAGTGCTTTGGTCACCCAGAACCGAAGTTCTGGCACATAAGTGTTTTTGCATTCTCCCTGCAGTGCCCTTCCCATGTGGGAGGATTACAAACCCAGAGGCAGTGAAGAATATGCTCAGCCGCTCGCTCGAGACGGGTGCCACCAGCCCTACTGATAGCTTCCAGGAAAAGTTGGGCAATGTTCCTCCACCATCAAGCCTTCATCATTTGGACACGAACAGTGTAAAGGGGGAAGTCCCATGGCAGGTAGTGCAATTAAGCTGGCTGTTTCCCAGTGTTGGTGTTCTTCCCCCGGGAGAGAATGAATCTACCTGTTCAAGCTCAGCTTTGCAGCACCCAGCACCCAGCAGTCCTCCCCAGTGAACAGGACAGTGAGGGAAGCTGTACTGCAAGCCAGGCTGCCGGACCATATCCAGCCAATCGCCCCTCTGCGGAGTGCCAAGTAGTGCCATTAATAACAAGCTGGCTATTTAGCACCCCATGCAGCTAATGAATTCCGGCTGGTATCCTGTGGACCAAGTGCACCAGATCCGTGAATGTGAGAGGCATTTATTCTAAATGCCAAGACTTCATGTTTCTGGGTACACCAGCTTTGGCCTGAGCACTCCTTAACTATCTGCCTGTGCTCAGGTCAACTGGCTCAGATCACCTGCCGAATATCTGAAACATTATTTAAATGCCAAGTTCAGATCAAAATTTTGGTGAATTTTCCAGATTCCAATGTGGTTCGCTGTGATTTGGGGGGGGGGGGGGGGAGGGGGGTAGAATATTTACTTCTGGTGGTCTGACATGGGGGAGAGGAACTGGTTTTTCTTGCAGCTTATGGGGACTGTGAGCGAGGCTCCCAAAGTCCATCTCTATTCAAGAACAGAAAGTGCCTTTCCAAAAGTTACCTTAGAAGCAAGCTTTCACATTTGAAAAGAGATAAACTGTGTCATGTGATGCACATCTCCTCCGATGCAAGCACCAGAGTGATGATGGTTTGATGCTACCTCCTCTTAATCCCTTTGTCTGAAGAACAATGGGAGGAGAAGGCCTCTTTTTTGGCTCCTTCCCATTGGCAACAGCCTGGCTGCTGTGAGAAGCAGAGTTAGTCTGAACCCAGCAGGGCTTTTCAGATTATCGGTTCAAAACCCTCTCCCAGATTGCAGTCTAAAATATTTTAGCTTAGGGTTTCTCTGATGTTCACTCCAAGGCCCTTTGTCATAAAGCCCAGATTTTATGTAGACCTGCTGTTCAGTAAAAGTGTGACTGCTGCTGGGTCGTGCTTCGATTTTTGGAAGTCTTTTGTTTCTGCAATCCTATTTAATTGTTGCTGCTTTTGGAGATGGACCGTTCGGCCTTTGCTGCCCTCTAGAGGCAGCTGCCAATAAAAATCACGTTTTTTGGGGTGGTTCTGCACTTACTTTCCTGGGAAAGATCACCATCGAATTCAATGGGATTTTACTTTTGAGTAGGCGAGGGATTGCATTGCTTACTATGGATGAGTGAGGAATTCATTTTGGCTTGGGAATTTGTCGGATTCCCTGGGCTTGGCACCGCGGATTCTGGCCCAGTTTCTTGCAGCTGTGAGTGCAACCTCCTGGTCGGCATGCAAGAAATCGGCACATTGCTTGCCGGGCAATAAATCTGGTGAAGCTGCTGGGCAAATGGCATCTGTGCGCCACACAAAGCTTGCTTCACATGATGTGGAAGGAGCTTGCTGTGTTTGCAGACTCCCTCCGGGCTCAGTTCGCTTCTTAAGGCAGGGCCAAGAATGAGAGGAGGACCACAAGCTGGAGAGGAACGGATTCCGTGGAGCTTCATCACGACACTCCTGCTAGCCCCTTGCTGAGAGGGGTCTGCTGCTGCGGGCCCACACCCCAGGAGGAGTCCCAGGCAGGGGGCCCGGGCTCTTCCCCTCTTCTTCACTCTTGCAACCAGCTTGTTCACCAGCACGTCAGCCCCGGCGGTGGTGGTGGTGCGAAAGGGGTTCAGGAGATGCAGCTCCCACTGGCTTGCCTGCCCAAGCAAGCCCTGATTTGCTCAGAAATATGCCCTGTGATTTCCACTGGTCCCTCTTCTTGGGTAAGCAGCCTTAATTGAGGACTAGCGATGGAACCAGCCGATCTACGTTCATGCTTACCAGTTCTGTGCAGTGCAATATTCAGGGGTCCCATTTGTTACGCAGGGTCAACAAGGACACAGAACCCCTTTGACCCCAAGGACAGAATTCCATTTTGGAGGAGCATTCAGGCCACATTCCAGTGGAAGGGGGACCTGAATGGAAAAGGGGGCCAGATCAGAGAGTGCCAAGCCAGCTTGCATACCTGATGCTCTTCCTGCCAGAAAATAAGCCCGAAGGGGGAGATCTCAGCCTTTTAGAATAGGAAGATAACTGTGTAAAAGCTAAAACTCTGGGAAAGGGGATAGTTCAGGGAGAGAAGGTTCTCCATCTGGAGGACCCTGGATTGTGAGCCCCAGGTGGGTCACATCTCAACCTCAGGACTGAGCTTCTGCATCCCAGTCTACAACCTGCAGACAGTCATCAGTCACCTAATGTCCATAGCAGTACATAATCTGCAAAACTAAACTTTCTCTCCACCTCGAACCATTCTGGTGACCTCACAAACAGGCACTCACAAAGCTGTATAGAGTCACTGAAAGTTCACGTAGACCAGAGGTCTCAGAAGACCCTGCGAGCATGTGCAAAAGTCAGGAATGTTGGGAGCTGAAGTCCAAAGCATCTGGCGATCCCATTTCTACCCACCTCTGATATAGACCAGTCTCCCAGCTAAGCACCACACTGCAGGCCTTGCGGTCTATACACTTGACAATGGAAGTCACAAAGGCAAATTCTGTGAATATACAAATGCTTGTCTAGGTGACTATGGACACAGTCCCGTTTTGAGGCACGCAAAGCGCCTGAGATGGTCAGCACTTGGCCTGACTGGATTTCTGGATTCTTGGTGGATCAAACCGCCTGTCATTTGACATCCTGTTGTCATTGGGAGCCAGGAGCTGTGTAGAGATGCGACACGTACATTACCACTGAAATGTCATCGATACAGCTCGACCGTCAATCCTGTCCTTTGTAAAGGTCAGCATTCCCTTTACAAAAACAGGCTTGTTAGACTGCTCCCACCACCGGTTTTCTGAGTGTCCCATGATCTTATAAACTTTCCTTGCAGGTTTATATGATCGGCTATGAGCAGAAAGGATTCTGTGAAGGTGTCGTGGTCAGCGAAAAGTGGGTCCTCACAGCGGCGCAATGCTTAGCGCATGAGCCACAAACAATCTTGGCAGGTAAAGGCAGCCTGAATGCACACATCCTCTTGCGCCATTTCCATCGAGACGGAGCTCAGGGTGCTCATCCAAGAGGGGGTGTGGGTGCCCCAGGGGATCAAAGTGGCTTTCAGGCCCCAGGAGTCCTCCCACGGCTCTTCTGCACCAGGGGTGCAGTGCTACAGGTCCAGGTACAAATCTTTCAGGGCCACATCCCAAGCCCCAGCCATGCCCGTTTTCCCACCCATTGATTTTTTGTGGCTTTTCTGGGTTTTGTGCAGTTTCTTCTCCCTTCTCTGAGACTGAAATGACTCCTAGAGGCTTAGTTCCCGGCCATGAAAAGCTTTAAGATAAAACAGGCTGGTAGTTTGACCCAACTTGCCCCTTGGTATGTTTGTTATTAGGAGAAATTCACCCCAAAATGCTAATGGATTTTCATGCAAATGTAAAAAGCCACTTCAAGGTGGAAGCTGAACCAAAAGTTGCCACACTCTTCCATGGCTACGTGCACCATGGCCACATTTGTGCGATGGTTCTCTTCTCAGGTGAATACAATACGGGTGTTTTCGAACACACGGAACAGGTCCGTCGAATAGTCAGGGCAATTCCTTACCCAGCTCACAATGCCAGCCATAAACATCTCTATGACATCGCCCTCTTAGAGCTGGATTCGCCTTTGATAATGAATTCTTACATCACCCCAATCTGCATCATGAACAAATCCTCCTCCAACAACCTGCTGATGGCTGAAGCAGGCACTGTGAGCGGCTGGTGGAGAACGACAACGCAGCAGAGAATGGCAACCGTCCTCCAACTCCAGAAGGTTCATTATGCCCCTCAGAACACTTGTCTAGGAGACACTGGGGATACCGCCTCGCAACATCTGTTCTGTGCAGGCCCCTCGGCCCCAGCGACGAAAACCTACAGTGAGCAGAGTGGAACCCCATATACCACAAATTTTAAGGGCACCTTCTTTCTAACAGGGATAGCCTCTTGTAGAGAGCCATGTACTGGCACGGGGAATTACAATCTGTACACCAGAGTAGGGGATTATGAAGAGTGGATTCAAAACATGATCACACTTCCATAATTAATCACAAGCTGGAATATTTCACTAGATCTCTCTCAAAGATCCTCTTGTGGTGCAAGGGAGGCCAGATACAATTATCTTAATTTCTTTTCTGAAATAGCTGGACCATATTAAACTGAGTACAGATTTCTTTTCGAAAGTAGTGTAAACACAGGAAAGAGTAAAGGAACTAAGAAATAATGAAGTTCAGTGAGAAGTGTGATTGGCTTGGAATGTGAGATTTATCCTCAGCAATATCATGACAAGCCTTTAAGAAGCTACATTGGCTAAGCATTAAGGAAGGTACAAAAAGCAACCTTGTAAGGAACGTTGGAAAATTAGAATGGCAAATGCATTAGAATGAAAAATCAGCACACAGTGCATTTCTGTGTTATGAAGTATGACAAAAGCACAAATAAATGTCACCATGGAAAAAATAACATATGATCATTCTTGTGAGTTCAACAGCACAAAGCAATCACAACTGTTTTCATGCATATCTTTATTCATTCTATACAGCTTAATCATGGTTTTTCAGCTATGGGTTTAATAAGCAGGTATACAGTATCGATTTCTTTTTTTCCCTAAATGAGGGGAAACCTCCTACATGGGAGGAAATCTCTGGCCATTGCACAGTTTTGTTTAGGATGCACAAGTGTTTGTTCCAAGTTCTGTCAGTCTTGGGCATCTTGGAGGAGGAAGAAAGGTGTAATAAGTCTACCGCCATCATCTAAGATGATGCATTCAGTTTAAGCTTCATAAATAAAGACTATGAAGCAAAGTGCAGAAGTAGGAAGACAAGGAAGACATGCAGTGTGGGAGGTGATTGAGGGACTACATTGGAGGTGCAACGTTTTGGATGCCCTCCCTTATCAATTATCCACAAACTACCAGCATTTCCAAGACTCTTTCTCTCTATTCTTCATCCCTCCACACCCCCAAGGCCTTTCTGCTTCTCTTCATAGAGTTCAGGGCTGGGCATCCTTCTTTGGGTGGGCCACAATTCACACACACACTCATGCAACTGATAGCAGGTTGGTGGCAGAGGTGTAGAATGGCTGTTTCTCTGCGGTTGCCAGCAGCAAGGAAAACCCTCTTGTGATAAGGACGTCCTCTGTAGAGGGAGAACAAAGTCTGTGCACACACATGTTCTCACTGGAGGCCACCTCCTGGCAAACAGAGGTCCCTGTGGGGAACGTGCTGGGGAGAAGATGCAGCATGTGCTGCAGGAGATGGATGCAGGGAGCTGTGGATACAGTGGTAGGTCCCATGGAAGGCCTCAGAGGCTACAGGTGGCCCACAGGTGGTAGGAAGACATTTCTGAGAAGCCAGCTTACTGGGATCCACACTTCCAGCATGCAGGGCTTTCTTTTGGCATGCAGGGAAGCATCCAGATCTGTGGATTTCCTGATCACGGTCCTGGCAGGCAGACTATGGGCAGTGGAAGCCGTGAGAAAGCTATTTATGTCTGGAAGAGTCTTTAGTGGGGGTGCGGGGGAGGAGAGACTTGCTGGAGCCGACAGGTGTTTCCATGACTGTGGAAACATTTTTGGAGCGCTGCCTGGGAAGTCGGCTAAAAAGTCTTGGCAAATCAAAGCAGATTGAATAATGAGGGAAAGCAGTGTCCTGGGGGTGAGGTGGCATTTACATGTTGCAAAGGAGGACTAAGGATGGCTGGGCACCAAGGGTGATCTGGGGACTGGAAACAAAGCCCTCTGGAGAGATGGGAAGACCTGGGCATGTCTATCCTCAGAAGAGAAGGTGGAGGGAGATGTGAAGGCATCCAGCAATGCTTGCCAGGGCATCACAGGGAGAACGGTGAGGGTCCCTCTTTGATCACCAGTATCCAGCACACAAAATAATGGCCTCAAGGAACAGGAAGCTAGATTCCAGCTGGGTATCAGGAAAAATTCCTGACCCTCAGAGCATCTCAGCAATGGCAGCAATGACCTACGGAGGTTGTGGAGCCATTCAAGGTGCAGCTGGACAGCTCTCTGTTTGGGATGCCTTGATTTGAGCTCCTGTGCTCAGCAGGGAGTTGGACCAAATGTCATTATTGGCCCCTTCCAAGTCCAAGGTTCTATGAGGAAGGCAAAGGAAGACACAACAGATACGAAATGCGTATATTATTTTTGTCTTCAGTACTGCATTCATACTCCGCCTTTTGCAAGGGATCCAAGGCAGCTTACAAGGTTCTCCTTCTCCCTCTATTTAATCTTCACAACAGCCTCCCTGGGAGTTTAGCATGGCTGGGACTTCGTGCTTCACGGCAGGGTGGGAACTCGAGCATGGGCCTTCTGCGTCTTAGCCCAGTGGCCTAACCACCAGTGCACCTCAGTGGCTTCCCTCTGCTGCATTGCCAAGAGGCAACCGCCCCTCCAGGATCTGCACTCAGTGCTCAGTGGGTGGAGACTAAATATTTGTGTTGATCAAGGATTAACCACAGAGCAAGATTGCACTGCTTACATCCCACCAGTCCCCAAAAGCTCATCAGAGAATAACAACAGAGGAACACAATGTCCAGCCAATGACTCCTTCCCTGGTCCAGATCTATTTCAAGCTTCTCCACTGGAAGCGCTTCAGGGACTTCCAAACAATTGCATGTGTATAAGCACACCTGTTTGGGGTAGTATTGCAATAGCTTTGGCAATGCTCTTACATTCTGGCAAGGTCAGATGCTTCACCTCAGCACACGGCAAACAGCCAAGAAAGATAACTACGTGACCATGCCACACACTCCCATGGTGGTCCATCATGAGATCCTGCCAAGGAGGATCTAGGGGTAAGCAATAAATTCTCAGGCAGTACCATCTTGGACAGATAGCTAACTCTGGCAAATAATGGTGGGGGGATTTGAAAAACATAACTGGAACTTGAGGAACCCAGACCCAAAAAGAGATGTAGGAAAAGAGGCCTTGTAGCTCACCGTCACCTCCTTGAGATGGTATGCGTGCATAGATGAAGAATTGCAAATAGATACTGTATTTTGAATAGAAATGCAAGACATCTTTCCATGGCAACTAGGTGACCTCTGGACCTAGGAGTCTGACCTGCTGTTCTGTTGCAAACGGAAGGCCCCTTCATGTGATTCATTATCTTTACATGGGACTTGGACTGGACAGTGTCTCAAAGAGATGATTGTTCTCTGATAGGTCTTTGAAAAGATTATAGCTCTTTGCACAGTAGGATTCCTGCCCATGTATCAGATGTCCAAAGAATAATAGTACCAAATCAGAGATCATTTTCTTCCTTGGAAAGGTGCCTGCCTCTTGGCAACCATAGAATCATAGAATAGTAGAGTTGGAAGGGGCCATGAAAGCCATTGGGTCCATCAGTTCCTGTACGGGGATTTTGGCCTTCCAGATGAATCAAGCCTTCTTTTCAGTGTCTTACACTGGCTCCTACAAACTATCACCCCTTTGAAAAAAAGGAGTTGGGCCAGGCCAAGATACAGTGGTACCTCGGCTCACGAATGCCTCAGTTCACGACTAAATCGGGTCACGAACAGAAATTTCTGAAAAAATTTGCCTCAGGTTGCACACTCCGCTTCGGGTGATGATCCCAATGGTACCTGTCTCCCCCTCCTGAGCACACCCTCAATCGCAGCCCCCTTCCCCTACAGCGCACCCGCCTCCTCCCAGCCACCTGCGATTGCACCTGCCTCCCCTCCAGCACACCTGCTTCAAATTTTTGTGATTAAAAAAAAAATAGTTACAGAACAGATTAACCTTATTTACACTGACCCTTCTGGGGAAATTTGACTTGGCTCACGATCAGTTTGGGTCATGACCAGAGTCTGGGAATGGATTAAGTCCGTGAGGCAAGGCACCATGGTATGTTGCAAGATGACGCACCCTCCACTCCATGTGCAGAAGCTGGCTGGCCTGACAACTGGCCTGTCCCTCAAACTGCACAGCAAGCAGTTGTGCACCACCACACCTGTGGGTGGCCAGAGTGTTGGAGGGTCACAGCGTGGGCCATTTGCCATATCGAGGTTTCTTTTGCTCATGCAAACACCAGAATCAAGCTTTGTACAACTTTAGCTTATGTGAGATGCTCTCCTGGCCATTTATTTATTTCAACTCAGGAAGCAGACCATGCGGATTCATCTGGAGCCACCCATTCAGGGACCTTCAGCTGAATGATGACCTCAGAGCTGAGTCCCAAGCAAAGCAAATATGTACTTGCCCTTTGGAACAACTGATCCAGCCGCTCCTGGCTCAGGGCACACCAGCCAGGCAGTTGCATCCTTTGGGGGAAATGGCGAGCAGCTCCCTTGCTGTGGCCATTGGTCTGCTGGGATGTCTCATCCACACCGACTGTGCAGGTAAGTTCTTCTCAAGGCTGAGAAGACTCTGAGTTCCTTTCGACGTGACGTAAGGTTGACAAGTGGCTTGACGGCCAGCCTCTTCTATCTTATTTTCAAGAATATAGTTGCTGGAGAAGCAGCGTGTGACACCCACCTTTCATAAATCTAAAAAGCTGGGCTTTTTCCCAGATTGATCTGGGTGGCTTTAGACTTCATAATGCAAAGGAAGTGCTTAGGCAGCACAGAGGGAAAACAGAATCAAGAAGCAACCTAAGGATTACCGTTAACCTGAAGTTACATCTAAGACAGAGACCAACAAGTCTGAACATAAAATGCACTAGAGCATGAGGTGAGGGGAGAGGTTGATTAAAATTTGGAACACTTGCACGGGGGTTGCAGTATCCTATTTTATCTGTACCTAGTTTATTTCTGTATGTTAAATTTGGCATCTGCCTTGAGGCGGAGGTGGACTAGAAATATAGCTGAAATATGTAAAGTGTATCCCGCTTGGTTCCATGTACAGATGTTTTCCTTGTGCCCCTTTCAGGATGCATTTACAACTATATACTACAAACTAGGGGCACTGAGTGAGCCAAATCTGGGGGTGCAAAGTTTCTTTGCTTCTAGTGGGAGATTCAGCGTCCCCGGTTGAATCAGCGATGTCCATCGAGTTAACAAGTGCCTAGCTTCAGTTGCATGGATTGTTGCACTTTAGCTTTGGCTAATATGGTGTAGGTCACAACTGGAAGTTTAATTATTATCTTAGTAGGACACAGCATCCCTAGAGGATCATGCAATTATTCAAGACAGCAAATATCCAATAATGTTCCAGTACAAAATTTATCTGTGCAGCGATTACAACTACTGGACCTTGCCCATGACTAGTGATGAGCTGAATTAGACAAGCCCTTATTAAAGAGAAGTGGAAAAGCACAAAACTATACAAGGCACAACCTAAGATCCACAGGTGCAATGGTGAGACAACAAAGCAGTGTCCCACTGATAGCGCATGATCCCATGGCATCCACAGCAGTTTGTCAAATTCCCAATGTATCCTGAGGTCCAAAAGTTGGGGACTGCAAGGTAGCAGTCTGGACCGAGGCTAATGCCGAGAGAAGAAGGACTCGCTGAAGTCAGATCTTGTGGGTACAATGACATCCGAACAGGAAACATCTCCGTGTCCTCCTTTTGGCCAACCGCCAAACTGCAACACACATTCAGGCTCAAAGGGAGCATCTTAGCCTGCATGGCTTTTGGAAGAAGCTTCGAGATAGGACCAGGAATAGATGCGATTCCATGATTCCACTTAATCAATCTCTCTCTCTCTCTCTCTCTCTCTCTCTCTCTCTCTCTCTCTCTCTCTCTCCCCCCCCCCCCCG
>NW_025335548.1:7615186-7753539 GCF_004798865.1 Varanus komodoensis
CCCCCCCCCCCCCCCGAATGTGCCATTTCTTGTATCTTGAAGTTTTTGTCAACCAAGAAAAGGCAAGCACTGTTTTATACCGACATAGAAGGTACAATACTGGACGGCTGGAGGAAGTGGTCCCAGGGAACCTGGAGCGGGAGTGCATGGAAGAGAAGTGCAGTTATGAAGAAGCCAGAGAAGTCTTTGAAAATGACCAGAAAACGGTTAGTCTCGGCCTCTAGGCCATGACATCTAGAATGCTGCCATTCAAGCGCCCTGACTTGCCAGAAAAAGAGCATGCCTTAGAACCCTATACAAGCCTACTCAGAAGTAAGCCTCATGGCACCTGTTCATGTCTGACACAGCTGGGATTGGGTCCTTAAGGCATCCTGATACTGTTTGTGGTGCTGGTGAGGGGCTTTTTCCTGAGGATCCAAAGGTCAAGGCAAGCTGGCTGCTTCCTTGAGCTCTCAGCTGGGCCACGGAGAGCATAGGAAGGGGCGCTGGAGGTGTGGAGAGGGGACCAGTTCCTACTGGCATCTGAGCCCTCCCTGGTGCTTTGTCCAGGCTGCTGCAAATGGCCATCTAGCAAAATTGCACAGCACAAGAAGCGGGGTTGGTGCAGCTCTGCCAGCGAAGCTTGATCTGGACATTGGAAGCACCAGGCCTCCAGCATCAGAGGCCAAAGTGCATCTGGAGCAAGAGGTCTTTGGGCTGCACCTTCTGTGAGCTTTCCCAGAGGGCAAGTAGTGCGCCATTCCTTTCTAAGCATCACACAACATCATGGAACTTAATGCACATGTGCATGCACGCACACACACAGCTGCTAAAGGAAGCAGGCTTCTGAAGTAAGAGCTGCAGTATTCTGTGCATTATCGTTACTTTGCATTTATCTCCGGCCATTTTCCCCCTCTTGTGAGGAAGCCAGGGCAGCTTGCGTAGCTCCATTTCATCCTCACAACAACCTTGTGAGGTAGGCTAGGCTGAGATGAGTGACTGGCCCAAAGTCATCCAGGAAGCTTCATGGCTGAGTGAGGACTAGCACCCAGATCCCTGGGTCCAACATCCTAACTTCTACCCCTGCCTGCCTGCCTGCCTGCCTGCCTTCCCCCACTTTTTTTCATGCTCCTCTGAATCACCCAACATTCCAAGTCGTTTAACAGTTAATGATTTGCAGACGCTGAACATGCCTCCTGCTGTTGATAATGTGTTCCTTGGTTTTTCACTTTTAATCATTTGGTGTAATTCTTGCTTCGCTGGGCATGAGGAGTGTCAAAGGACTATATGAGATGCTAAAGCTATCGGGATCTTATTCAGTGACCCTTTGGCTTCAGTGATTTCAGAAGTTATAACCCTTCATGCTTCCTCACCCTGTATATATTTTAATTGTCATTGTTTTAATGTATTTGGTATTCAATGTTGTAAGCCGCCCCGAGGCCTTGGCAAGGGGCGGCATAGAAATGTTTTAATAAATAAATAAATAAATAAATATTTGCATCAGTGGCAACTAGAACCTTTAAAAATGGGGGTCAAACCTGAATTCTGTGGCAAATAGAATATTCTATGTTCTCTTGCAAATGTACTGCCCTGATATTTCCGGCAAATTCTGATTAGTACCATACTGCAAAGCTGAAATGCTATGCATGCTTCTTATTACCTCGACATTGCATTTTTACCCTGCCTTCATCCTCTTACAAGGAATTCAAGGTTCTCCATTTCATCCTCACAACAACAGTTGTGGGAGGGAGGTTAAGCTAAGTGTCCCAAAGTCACCCCATGAGCTACATACCAAGAGAAAACTAGAACCAGAGCTCTTAAATCCTAGTCTAACCACTAGACCACACTGCCTCTAAGTGTAATGGTGCTGTAATGCCATACATACTTGTGAGCAAGTCTCTCTGAATTCAATAGGAATTTCTTCCTCCTCCTCTCCTCCTTTTCCCTCTTCCACTTCTATGCCATATTTTGCTTCCTCCTGTGAGGAATCTAAGAAGGGTTGCCAAACTCACTCCATTTTATCCTCACAACAACAACATGAGACTCCTTGACTAGCCCAAAGTCACCCAATGAGCTTCATGGCTGAGTGGGGACCTCCTGAGTGCCAGCCAGACAGTCCCACACCTCCGAACACCCCACATCCATCACTGTGGTGTGTTGTTTTTCCTGTCTGAAATTGCGTAGGATTGTGCCCTATGGATGACCACCCATATGCCATAAGGGCAGCTTCTACACAGATGCAATGGTGCTCTGCTTGTGCTGATATTTCAATTGTGTTTCAGTTCTGCTTGTGTTGATATTTCAACTCTCCCTTGTAGATGGAATTTTGGCGTTTCTACCTTGGTAAGTGCTGCTATTTTAAAAAATTGCTCTTTGGCTACGTGCCAGTGCTGGGTATGCAAACATGGAAAGGCCCTTCCACGGACGCCCTGTGACTGCTTAGTTAGCCAAAGTGTTGTGGTGCCATGAGAAAGCCACTGCCACTCCTGGTGCTCCTTCCTTTGGCCACCTTTGGCAATTTGCTCCGTTAATTGGTTAGATTCATTTTTCAGGCATTTATTTCATTTCTTCCAGGAGTTGAGGGAAGTGTCTTTCACCACATATTCTCCTACCACTTCTATTTCCTTGCCAGGAATTAGACTACGGTTCACTCGAGGGCAGCTGAAGCGTAGTGGCAGAACAGCCGGCAGGCAAAGGGGCGGGCAGCTCTGGGGCTGCCTTCCACAGCAAGGGCACAGGGCCGATTTCCGTCTGTCTGCAGAAACTTTCCGGGGCCACATGCCATTGGTTGGGGCTGGGGGCTCAATGCAAATACAGCAGGCCCAAAATGTCAAAACCTGCCAGCTTTTTGAAGCTTACAGTGAGTGTTAGTACTGAGGTCTTTGCACAGACATTGGCACCTTTAGAAGGGGCGGAGATTTCACAAAAGCCAGCAGCTATTACATGATTGATGCAAAGGGGAAGGTGGTGGGGCCATGAATGCAGCCTGCCCGTCTTGCAAACACTGGGCAGAGACTGGGAACCCTGGAGGGCTGCATTTGGTCTCCAGACCCATAGTTCTGTGCATCTGCTATAAATAATTATCTTCATATGAGATGATGTGATCCCAAGAAACCATCACAAATATTATCAGAGGCATACTTACGCATTCTCGAATTGCAATTTAACAGTCTTGTAGAGTTACAGTAAAACAAAGAACACAGTGGAACCTCACAGATTGAAACATTTATGACAGTATAGGCCAACCTTCTCCAGCATGGAGCACTTGATATGTCCTGGACTTCGGCTCCATCAGCTCCACACTGCACGGTTAGTAGCCAGGCACCCTGGCAGCTGTAGTCCAAATAAATGAATGGCCCAAGGTTGGAGCAGACCTGCTTTGATGCACATTATTTGTGATGTAGAAATAGGGACACCACTCTTGGGAGGATCTGACGCACAATTCCTGTCCAATCTTCTTTTCCAAGATGGAGATCAGTGCACTTCAAATCCCTGTCAGAACGGAGGCACGTGCAAAGACGACATCAGCAACTACGTCTGTTGGTGCCCTGCTGGGTACGAAGGCAGGAACTGTGAATTAGGTTTGTCAACGGGGAGTGCGTGTCCAGTTGCAAACCCGCCATAGGCACTGAGTAGCCAACCATCTTCTGAGCTGAGGAGGATGCTTCTGCTGGATGCCAATCACAGAAGCAATGGGTTGGGTTCAGACAACACGCTAACCCATCTTGCTGGACCCTCTGCACTCAGCACTTTAGTCGGGATCCTGGCTTCCTGGTGCAGTGGAAGCTTGCCCGCAGTGGCACCAGGCTGCTGACAGAGAGAATGCTACTCCAGCTGGTGCCCCATTGGCTTCCGCTGCCCCACACCTTCTCCCATCTGGAAGATCACAAGGCAAGCAAAGCAATAAGCATGCCAGCCGCCTTCCTCGAGGACATGAACGTAAGGGAGTTCCTGCTGGTACCTCCCATCACTACTTGGAGATCACAGAACTGGTGCTTCTCCCTGCTGGCCTTCAGGGTCTTAGGAAGGTCAGGGAGGAACATACAGACCTGCCCAAGTCCTCTTAACACCCATGTGAACTGGCCCCCAAACCCGACCAGCTCCAAGGTCCCTTCAGTCACCGCATCTTGTCTCCCCACTCACGCCCTGCCCTGCCCTGCAAGCCTCTCCTGTTCTCATATTTCAGGCTTCCCCACCAGTAACTAAATGTGATTCTGCTTCCCATCAGATGCTACCTGCTCAACTAGGAATGGTGGCTGCAAACAGATATGTAAGAATGGCCCGACGGGGACAGCTGTCTGCTCTTGTGCTCCGGGATACAGACTGATGGATGACAATAGGAGATGTGAACCAACAGGTGTGGCAAAGCTCTTGAAGCTGGAAGTGGCATGGAAATTGTGAGCGATGTCCTGTGTCTGGCTGACCTGCGTCTCTGTGCTAGGCAGGGCTATTCGGATCCTGGCACTCCCAGTCGCTGGGCCTCCTGACTCGCAAGGGTTCCCCATGGTGCCATTGTTCTAAGTCACAGGAATCCAAAAACTGAAGACCGGCTGTCGGGAGCTGGGCTTCCCCTTATTCATTTCAAACAACAGACTGCCTCTTTACAGAGCAGCTCTTTCTTTTCAGTTCACAGCTAACAAACTAGAGCCACAAGAAGATGAGCTTCTGTGCATGAACAAAGCCATTTGCTGAACCCCAGCTAGAAACTGCTCCTTCCTTGCCTCTGGAGAGGGGCGAGTCTCCTAGATCTATGCAGACCTGCTAACCTGGTAGCCCTGTTAACCTGATGCCACATTATGGGGTCTGGAACCCGATGGGGCTGATCGCCCTCCTCTCCCTTGTCCCCTCCCAAACCCTTTTTGCTCCCACTGGGGATGGTAGCCTTGAGATAACCTCCCCCTCTTCAGCCATCTCGATTCCCACACTCCCCATTTCCCAGCTGTCGCAGTCCTCATACGTATGAAGAGTCAGAACAATCCTGGCCTTAGAAAGCACACCTCTTCCATTCCCAAAACCTGCTTCCCAGCAGGGAGGTCGCTCCTCCCAAAAGAACCGGATGCCATTCATCCCCTTAACCTTCCATCAGTGCACTGACATTGGACCCAAGCAGGTTCTCCCTTTTCATTCATGTACCCTGAGCAGCGGTGGCCAGGGGGAATCAGGCAAGCCATGTGCAACTAAATGTTTCAAGAACAGGAGGGAGATATCTGAGTAGGGTACCCAGAAGTACAAATTTGCCTCTTCGGTTATAGATGAGCAGGCATCCCAACAGAAATCACTTTTAGGCAAGACAGCAGAACCACAGAAAAAGGGAAGCAGTTAGTAATCCTAATTTACAGGTGAGGAAGATGAAGAGATAGAAGCTGAGAGATAGAAGGCAGGTTGAGACGCTGAAAAGATCTGAGGCTGAGGCCCATAGGACAAAGCAAACGAGAAAAGTCTCTCATGTTATGTGTTTCAAAGGTCCTCCTGAAGACACTCCTGCTTGTAAAATAAGATGGAGGGCAAGGGAGAGGAGGGCATCTGATTTCAGGGAAAAAAACCGCAAGGTGGGACAGCTGGAGGTAAAGCCCATGTGGGCCAAAAGTCAGCTAATCCAGGAGATGGGGTGCAACAAGAACCCTCAGGGCCCTTGGAGCTTTCTGTCAGCAAAGGCCCAAGGACAGCAGGTTGGTGGGGCAGGTGGCCTCCCATAGATTCAGGGCACTGAATGAAAATCTGGTGATGAGTGATGGAATCTCCCAGGCAACCCATTAAGGCCACCTCCGATGAGCATTTAGTTTACCCCGGGTAACTTTCAGAGGCCAAGAGCTACATTGTTCCCAGCAGCCCCCACATCCCTGCTTTGCTGAAATCTGATGCACTTTAAGACACCCTCCTTTTTCTGCTGCTGTGGTTTGTCACTAGATTTGGCAGCAAACGGTACCATTTGAAGCTCTTTTGACGTTTGCGTGGCACTGCCGTGGCCGCTGCACTGCTGAATTTGGATGGTGCCGTGGAAGCCATGGGCAGTGGCGGCTGCAAAAAAGGGCTGGAGGGAGGCACTGCTGTCTTGGGCCACGTGTCTCCTACCTCTGACCTAGCAGGGTGGTGTTCCTTGCCCAAACTGAAGTGCTGGATGCCAGCCCATCTATGGCCCGACCACGATCTACTCTCCACATTCACCCGGCTTTTAAAGCTGGAGACCACCCTGCCAGCCATGCAAGAGTGTCCTTGTTTCTGCTGTATCCTCCCATGACAGTCCCCTTTCCGTGTGGAAGGATCACATCTCCAGAGGCGCTGAACGATAAAAGCACCCGTGCAACAAACACTATCGATGACTGGATCATCCATCCCAACGCTACCGATGAGGATGAAGAGTCGGTCAATTCGATCCAGATCGTTTCTAGGAAAAGCAACCGTACTCGAGTGGTTGGTGGCCAGGACAGCAAGAAGGGAGAAGTTCCTTGGCAGGTAGGACAAGTGGCCCAGTGGTGTGGTGGTCCTCGGGGGCACAACCTTGCAGTTGTTGAGGCCCACAATGCCTCCCGCTCTTTTGTATCAGCCAAGTACAGCATTTGCTTTGGAAGGTGAAGCCTTCCCGAAGCTGGGTTAGGTCACTGTCCACCCTGGTCTGACTCACCCCCCGTCTGGTGCCCTGTCTGTGCTCCCAGGTTTATCTGCGCAATTCTGAAGGAAAAGGCTTCTGTGGAGGGTCCATCATCAATGAAAAGTGGATTGTCACCGCTGCACACTGCCTTATGCAGAACGTGATTGATATTGTAGCAGGTAAGCAGCACGGCAGGTGGGTGGCACCTGGCTGATTAGTTTGAGGCGGTAGCACCCATCTGATACTTCTGAAATGTAGCCCTGCACATTTTGCAAATGATAGCTCTTTGCCGTGGCCTCTGTGTGTCACATGTGTGGGTGCTGCGCCTGCGCACTGCCTGTTTTCAGGAAGATTCTCTCGGCTATAATGGTTTTTGGTGGGAACGCTGTTCCTCCCCTTGTAGAAATGGGAGGTCCCTGCCCTCTCGCCAGTCAGCTGAAGACCATCATTCGCCTCCAAAGGGGCCGGCAAGCAAACGTAAGTTTAAGGAAATTCACTTCATGATACATGAACCCAGTCAACGACACGAATGTGGGACCAGTGGGTGGGTTGTGTGAATGCACAGATGGCCACTCGAAGAATGACAGTTACAGGTAAGCAACCTGCCTTTCTTCGTCGTGGCCTCTGTGCATCACACATATGGGTGATTAGCAAGCTTGCCCACCTGGATGGGGTTGCTATTGAAGAACAGGTAGAGAGGACGGCATGGCCAAAGGAGCAGTCCGTCACTGCACAGGTGCAGCACCCATAAGTGTGAATGCGTAGGTGACCACTCGAAGAATGACAGTTACAGGTAAACAGCCTGTCTTTGCTGAAGTTGTGCAAGGAGGGTCACAGCCCTATGTTTGTTATGGAAAAGAGACCTGTGGGAGTCAGGGGGCTGAAGGGTCCCAGTGCCTCAGCAAACACTTCAGCCCTGATCCCACCTCTGGGTTCAGAAGCCCAGACCAGCCAGGTAGGTCTCCGCAGAGTCAGGAAGGGCACACCCAGAACGCCACAATGCTGATGAGGGTGTTCTTAGAAGATGCCTTGGCTCTTTTCACCAGGTGAACATAATGTGAATTCTCCAGACCACACAGAGCAAGTTCGGCAGGTTTCAAGAGCCATCCCTCACCCCACCTATAACACGACAAACATGTACCACAATGACATTGCCCTCCTCGAGCTGGCGTCGCCGCTGGAACTGAACCATTACGTCACCCCGATATGCCTCGCCGACCGAGAGTTCACCAACAACCTGCTCCGGTTCGGCCTGGGCACGGTGAGCGGCTGGGGCCGGCTGACCCACCAAGGGAGGATGGCGAGCGTCCTGCAAGTTCTGCGGGTTCAGTTCATCGACCGGCTGACCTGCCTGAGAAATACCCGGTACAGCATCACGCCCTTCATGTTCTGTGCGGGTGTCCCGGCCGAAGCAAAGGACACCTGCCAGGGGGACAGTGGAGGACCGTATGCAACAGACCTCGAGGGCACTTGGTTCCTCACAGGAATAACCAGCTGGGGTGAGCAGTGTGCTCAGAAGGACAAGTATGGTGTCTACACCCGAGTTGCCAAGTACATGAAGTGGATAAGAGACACGACGAGGCTTAGATGAATTCAGAGCCAGTCCAAGCAAATTCTGCTCCTTTTCTGAGTAGACGGATAAGCATTCAACCCCATTTTCAACTCTGACATGGTTTCACACAGGTTTCTTTTAGAAAATGGTTTACATGGGAATTGCTACCTGGGAGAGTCAGGAAAATGAGTCATGAGCTCAGTGAGTGGGATTGCTTGGCTCGAATTGTGGAAACCAACATGCAAGGACCGTAAGGTTGAGTCTTCAACAGGTCCTATCTGCTTAAGTACCGTGTTGTGTTGTGCTTTGAAGCACCTACAAACACGTCTGTTGTGAAGGGAAATGCCAGGGTCATAATGCCGCTTAGGAAATTAGCATAGCAAATGCATTGAAAGGCAAAATTGGCACTCGGTGCACCCCTGTATGAAGGAGACAGTGAAACATAAATAAAAAGACAACATGAAAAAGAAAACACCTGTATTGCACTGAATTTGAGCAGCACAGAACCCTCCATATGACATGAAGTGCTTTCATATATATTTTTCTTTATTTATCAATGTTGATAATTCCTCTTAAATATAGATTTAACACATTTTTACAAGAACATTTACAATATATTTTAAATCTCTAGGCAGGGGAAGGGATTCCCTCCTCCAGTAAAGCTTGGACTATCATATATGTTAACTGGTGACCCTGTTTACTTTTAAGATGTCATCACCAATTTGTGCAAAGTTTTAGAAGTCCAACAGTGCAATTCTGTACATTTCTATGCAGAAGTGAGCCCAACAGCCTACTTTCAGGTACGTGGGTATCTGATTGCAGCCAAAGACAGCACGTTCAGATTAACAGAACTAGCTCTATTCAGGGAAATGTGTAAGGTACAGAACAAAGAAGTCAAGATCGAAAGTCCAAGATGTGTTACTTGCCTTGTGATTGCTAAGAAAAGTATTTCGATATGACCTTTTTTTAAAAAAATTGACCTATGGAGAGCAGGACTGGATCTACGGTCATTAACCTGATTGGGTTCTAATTTTGGAATTTGTGTGTTAAGAAATATCTCTTCAAATATCTTAATAAATCTATTAAGAATCCATGCAGACTGTAATAAGATTCCCCATCCTGATGCCCAATCAGTGCTTTGGACTACAATTCCCATCACTCTGACCCCTGGCTGTGTAGCTGGGATTTATGGGAGTTGTAGACCAAGTCAGCCAGAGGACGCTAGGGAATGGCTGGTCTCTGGCCTAATTTCTTCTCAAGTAACGTATGAAGGCAAGCAACAGTTTGAATGAAAATTCAGCCACTGTCTGCTCTCACTCAAAGGCTTTTAGTACAGCTTGGCATCAAGGTCACAAACCAAACCAAACTTTTTTTTTTTAAGATCCATGCCCCACAAGTGGCGTCTAAGGAGAAGAAAAGGAAAGAAAGAAACTTACTGGTTTGCTTTTGCATGCATGGTTCCCTGCCTTAGGCTGATGTGAGTGGCCCAACCATAGCACCTGCTCTTTCTTTTCAGATGCCACAAGAAATTAAATTCGTACATACCAGAAAGGCAGGGAGAAGGAGGCAAAGAGCATAACAGAACATAAATATAGAACATAAAATAGAACATAAATTATGTAAACCTCATTTTTAAACAGAGAGAAAATACGCAACTCCTATTCTAACATGAAGCCTTTCTCAAACCAGATACTGCAGAGTACAGACTTCCCACAAACAAAAACATCATTAGTGCAAATGTGGACATTGAACTCCATTATGGCACATGCGTTCCCCAAAAATTACAATGTAAACTTGAACGCTTCACTAGAGAGCCTGGGTATAAAGAAAACCCAGAGAGGGCTGTGACTATCCTGAGTTGACCATCCAGAAGATCTTGAACCACAGCTGACATCATGAGCTCTGGATTGGGGCCTTAGTGCAAAAGGAAACCCTGCTTTTCCTCAACATTATTGCCTTGCCATGCATCACCTAGCCCAAAAGATGGTCTTATGCTGATGTGGCCGGAATAGATTCACACCCATTCCAGAAATAGAAAAATCAACTGAATCAGAAAATGTCACATATAATGGCAATTGCTTGGTGCAAGCCTAAGCAATCACAGGGAGTTTTGTTTGCTGCTGTTTATTTTTGGGTTGCTGGCAAGGGACAAAAGTCACCTTAACAAAAACCAAGGAAGCTACCAAATTAAGTGTCATGGAGAGGAGAGGGAAAGTTCAACCCCATGTCAGAACAAAATGGCACCGTATTTTCCACTGGTAGGAGAAACCATGAAAAACACGAAGGAATGGCTTCCATTGATGGTCACGGCAAATGTTGATGAAGCTGTGATGTGTAGCAAATGCTGATGGATCATGATAGTACGAGGAATCTCCAGCAACTGAATAATCTCTCTCTTTCGAACAACCATGTCAAGTCTCCAATGGAGCATTCAAAGATGGCATGAGATTAGTTCTCCCTGAAAACTCAGGGGGAGCTTAACTTTCTCGTCTTATACAGGGCAGCGTCTATAAAGCAATGAAGAGTCATGTTAGTGTTAGAAGCAGGGTATTCCAAGAATGCATGGCTCATTACCAGGTAGTGTTCTGACGCCATCTCAGTGAAGGCCCCAGTCCGCAAAAAGCCAGTAATGCTAGTCATGGTGGCCAGAGTGTGGTTGCAGCTAAAGGACGATTCCAAAGGATTATTGATAACTCATCTCACTATTCATGAGTCTCTGTAGGACACTCATGGAAACAAAAAAGCAAAACCAGAACAGAGAACCAGCCACTTTGCATTGCACAAGCGTGTCATCAATTATGGCTCCTGTGCAAAGGCTTGCAACTTAAAAATTTAAAGTGCATAAAAAGTGCAATGCAATGCATTTCAAGGCTTTGGCTTTTGGCAACAAAAGTTTCTCGCAGGGAGCTGCAAAATCTTATCAAGTATACTTATGAAAAGTTGGAAGACTGCAAGGTTTACCCACTCAAACAAAATGCAGTTTATAATGACTATTGTTTAGTCAAAACCCAAATGAACCTAGCCAGTTGGGGTTTTGTGCCTGCAAGAAAAAGTATTAGTTCTCTTAAGAAAGACTGAGGGAACTACCAAATTAATTGTTGTGGTGAAGAGGGGGAAGTTCAACCTCATGTCTGAACAAAATGGCACTCTACTGAAGATCTACCCACCCAAATTAAAATGCGGGTTAGGACACTAGTCCACTTTATTAACAGTACGTGGATGTTTCACACAAAACTTTTTTTTTTTTTTTTTTTGGGCAATTCTAGGGAAGACTTAGGAAAGCACCAAGCACAAGATCTTTGGTATAAAAGGAAAGTGGGATTCACTTGGAACCTTTCTGTCCAAGTTTAAACAACGCTCTGGAACCAGTTGATTGCAACTGCAGTGATTCCCCCAGGTGCACCATCTAAAGTGTGCATGCACAATTCATATGATTTGCACAAACTGAAAAGCACAGGGCAGCAGAAACTAGTGTCTTGTTAACATAGACTTCTTGCTTGAATGCCTTTTTTAAGGGCTAAAACATGAGGGATGTTTGGATGGCTTGATAACTTTTCACAGTATTTTTCTATCTGTTTCTATCTATTTTTCTTTTCACAGCATTTTTCAACTGACAAGCAGCACTATTGTCAGTTGGACTGACAGAAGCATTTCTGAATACTGGATCCCTTCAATTGAGATGCTATTACTCTCTGGGTTGCTCCCCAGTACAATGTGAAGCCCCTTTCCAAGAAGTCCAATACTCAATACAGACCAACCAATATAGGGTTGTCCTTAGAGGAAGCTGGAGGTCTTGAATGAAAGAGTCTTCCGTGCCACACTGTGAGGAGCTTTGGACATAACGATGGCTTAGCGTTATAGCAGTGAGCTGCAGTGAACTTTGGGCATGTGTGTCCACTCTTTTCCCTCCACCACAGACATTCTGATGTGTCTCATGCTTTGTCATGCTCTCCAAGCCTGGACAAACTGGGATGTATCTTAACTATGGTTAGTTGAGGCAAGCCAACTACAATCCATCGTTTATGAAGCTGCCTTGTTGCAATTAACCACAGTTTAGGATTTAGGCTGTGGTTTGTCTAAAAATGGAAGCTTCCAAACACCTTTTTGAGATCATGATGGAGGCTGAAATGCACTGAGGCTCCTTCTCACAAAGTTAACCCATTCTTTAATGCTACATTCAATTACAGTTATTAACTCTGATATTTATATTTGTCTTCTCTCCCAGTGAAAAGTATGAAAATTTGGCAAATTAAGGCCTGTTTAAAAAGAGGCAGCATGCCTTGTGATATCAAAAAGAACATCATCCTTAAGCCCGGAAGCAAGTGCACGGGGGAATAAACTGAGGAACAAGTGGAAGTTCCTCACATCCACTTAGAAAGTTTCTAAGACTTAGAAAGTTTCTGAGCAAGTGGTCAGGGATTCTGCTTATGTAACTCCACTGAATGGGAATCCTGGTCAGTGATCCATGTTCCTGGTCCATGAACCTTAAGCCTGTATTAAGCCTTAATCCAATCGTCCTTGATCACTTGCTGTTCCCATAATAAAATGTCTTCTTCTGCCCAGAAGGAAGGCAAGTCATCAGGGACTATGGGAATGTCCATGGCTATTACTGCAGCATGGATGAATATACAGACAGCCTTTTTATGCAAAGTGAGGTCACTAGCACAGAATATGAGCACAGCTCCTGAGCATGTGCTTTGCAAAAGCAGGCATGCTTCTCTCCCTCATAGCCAGCAGAGAGAGCACGGAACGTGTTGGTGCAGGTTCTGTCAAAGGTCATTAAACTACTAGAAGGCTTGTGGCAATTTGAGGGATGTGTGAATTGGTAAACTCCAGCATATTGGATTTCTCAAAATTCCATCTCAAATTTCCATTCCAAAGCTTGTTCCAACTTGAGTCTATATCTGATTGTAAGCTATAGGTTTGTTTCCTTTCCAAATGAACATCTGTGCATTTTTTCATGCGTATTTTCCCAAATGACACATCAATTGTGCACATCTTTGAAATGTATGCATTCTCCTCCCATTGATTCAGGAATATTTGTATGCATTTTGCAAAAAGTACATAAACTTTTCATTTGCATTTTTCAAAAGAATACATGCCATCTAACACATTCTTTTTGTTCTGGAAATCACATTGCAAGATCAGAAATGATTGGACTTGGGCCACAGACTGCATCTTGGATCAGATTCAGTCCAGAAGGTGCAAATAGGGAAAATCCTGATCAAAAATGAACTGAAATTAATGTCTCATACATCCCCACAATTTTGTCAGTGCAAAAAATTTATACATTTATACTTAAGGCATTATGACTTCTGCATTCAACACCTTTTCAAGCCTTGACCAGTTCATTCTTTGCAAAAATGAAAGCGTATTCAGCAAATTAAAAGGGGGAAAAGAGATTGCATAAAAGTATTGCTAATGTTTTTGCAGCCATTTAGATTATTAGTTCTCCCCTCCCCCTCCCCCCATGCACACCTGCTGTCTTCGCTTATTTCAAAACCTATGGCAAAAGCTTGGATTTAAGCAAGCAAGCAAAGAAGCAAGCAAGCGCCTCCAGATTCCCACATACTCCATCTCCAGAGCAGCTCAGGGAAGGCTTGCTTGTCATCACAGGATACCTGCAACTCGAGCATTCCGAAACCTACAGTCCCCAAGGATTAATTGCAAGCTGTTGCCAGCCACCCAGCCTTCTCTTCTTCGGTTGAGATTTTTGACCAGCCTTCAAAATAACAAAAAGAAAAGAAAAGTGAAACGAGCCATATCAAGGCTGCTCACTATCAGTTCCAGGTCTTTGGTGGCTCTTGGGAAAGACACCCTTCATGTGCCACCTCCCTCAGGGAGGTTACCTTCTCACCACTTTTCTCATGAGTGTTTCTTGCTCCTCCGCCTCCTCCTCCTCATGACTTCCACTTGCTTGCTCAACAGGCTGAAAGCCCCGGAGCAAGCCAGCGGTGGCATCTCCTGCTCCTCTTTCGCATTGCCTAGGCTGGAGCAGAAGGTTTGTCCATGCCATGGAGGGGCCATGATGAAGAGGAGGAGAATGTCCAGGGGCACCTGGTCCAAGGGCCCCTCCTGGGATATGAGCACTCGCAGAGGCTCAGCCAGGCCTACCTTTGGTGCTGGTCTTGCCATCTGCCTGCCTATTGGAAATCTACCAGCAGATGGCCAGAGCCATGGCCTGTGGCTTTTGCTGCTACCCCTCTGTTCCTTGCAGGAGAGGAGAGATGAGAGTCTGGAGGACCTACCACTGTCCCTCTCCATCTTCATGCAGCAGCTGAATGACATCCCCATTCTTCACCAGCAAGTCATCCGAATCCCTCTTCTTGCAGTCCGCTAAGACCTTATATCTCCTGGGCGACTGCAACATTAAAATGACATCAAGGTTTATGCTCAAGATTTGCAAAGGGATCTGCTCTTTTCCCAGGATGCCAGCACCTCCCCCACCAAAACAAAGAAAGACACATGATCCCCCCAACTTTTCAAATCCCAGGTAGAACAGCACAGCAAGGGGGAAACCAACCTGGCCCCATGCATTGTCCAGAACAGAAACAGCTGCAGGGAGCTTGCCTCGCCCTTCCCTGCCAGAAAGAACACCCATAAGAGCTTTGCAATGAAGAAACGTGCCTCCTGAATTTGCTTCTCCCCTCTTCCCTCCCGATCCCTTCTTTGTGTGTTGCATATTTTGGGCTGCAAGCCTGAGGATGGGAATATCATCATGTTAAGAATCCCTTTTCATCAGAAAAGTGCTGTAACAACTCAAATGTTTCTACCTCTTACGGCTATTGATGCCAGTGGTGTGACCACTACTACTTACTACTAGCAGTAGCACAGTAGTAATACTGCTGTTGTCACTGCTATTAACAACAGCAACAACTCTCAGAAGGGAAAAGGCCAAGTTCTCTTACCAGTGGCCAAGATGAGATGCCACTGGTCGGGAATGGCTTGAGGTCTGAGAACTGTTAGGCACCAAGTCTTCCCATTTTAATTTCAAAAATAGTGGGCTGGACTAAGAACCAGAAATTACTCAATGGCAAGAAGAAGGCTCATTGGCAAGGAACACAAAGAGACACCAAGATGACAGAATGAAGCAATCCTGTGCCAATGAACAAAGTGTCAAAAGTACCTGAGATTGCAAAACACAATGGAGACACACACATGGAATGGTTTAAGGAAGTAAGAAGAGCTCCACTAGCCCATGTGAAGGATCCCACCTACTACAGCATGGTATCATCCACAGAGGCCAAGCAGACGCCTCCAGGAAGCTCACAAACAGGACACGGAAGTCTCCTCCACTGCTGAGCCCAAGAATTGGGAGACAGTGGCATATTCCTTCTGAACATGGGAGATCTCACTTCCATCCTGACTTCATGGTCACAAGGAGACCTCCCCTTCTCCTCCTCCTTTATGAATTTGTTAGAGCTCCTTTTTAAGCTTCAAGGGATGGCAACACCTTGCAAGCTCCATGGCCAGCAAGTCTTAGAAGGAAGCCCTCAAGTCCACATCAAGCCCCTCAAGTCCTAGACATCCAGTCACAGGGGTGGGCGATCCAGTCACAGCAAACCTGAAGTGCACATTGCATCTCCTTGTGAGCTATCAATCGTGCGACTCACCAGCTGACTCCCTTCTTCTTCTTCTTCAGTGTCAGAGCATGTTGAGAAGCAGTTGTGGCTGGACCACTCACCAAGCCCTTCACAGATTTCCAAGGAATGGGACATTCCTGGCCAAGCTGCATGGGAAAGGGAGCGATGCATGTCAAAACTTCCAGCATTCCAAAAGCAGGGAGCAGGTTCCTTGCTGTGAGCTGTATGAAGTGGTGTGGTGCTGGGAAACGGGATTTCGTGTGCCTTCATTGTGTCTTGAAGAAGTATGGAAGATCCATGACCTGACTTTGGCTCCAGGTAAAGGCCGAAAACAAGCACACCTTTCATCTCTCCGCAAGCCAGCACTTACTCTGAGGCTCTGACATCACCGGCTATTCAGACATAGCTTGTGGCATTGCATTTTGAAGGGGGCTATGAGGATAGAGCCATAGGCTGAGGTGATGCCGTCGACTTGTGGCTGCTACCTAACATGTCCCCCATGACTGGGCTGCTGGATACAGGACAGCAATGGCAGAAATATGGTCCCTCTTGGTTATCCCAGGATGCATATGAGGAGTGAAGGGGTGAGCAAGACTTATCTGGGGAGAAGGGCATTGGGGGCTGAGTCCCGCAGGACAGAAATCTGCATAAAAGCTGCATTTATGACTAGGAGGTTTTTCGGGGGGGGGGGTTACATTAAATTAATTGTTGCGATGATCCATCCAGTCACCTGGACATATTGGTATCCTTTGAATGAAAGCCCCCAGAAGGTCCTTTCCATGGCAGCCCTGCTTATTTGTCCTTCCTTTTCTTCCTCTGCCTTTGACTTTTCGTAGCCTGACTGTCTTCTTCAGTTAATACTTCATCCAAACTACTAAAGAAACCACTTAATTTCCATCATGATCCAGACTATCCCAGATCAATGGAAAAGGGTTTTTTCTACACTCAATTGCCATGCAGGGAAACCACCTTTTTAAAGTGGGGGGTGCAGCTTGTAGGGAGGGGAGAGTTTCTCTACCCAGCTGCAGCCCCCCTTGAATATTACCCTATGCAAGGTAAACAAAAGGGGAAAAACCCCTCCCTTCTACAGCACAGATCCACGTCCCTGGGAAATAGATCTGAGGCCACACCTAGCAAAAGGCCTGCCCTGGGAATGCACAGAAAGCAGCACATGCAGGCAAAAGGGAAATCATGGTGTTGAGTTGCACATACGCCTGCTCACTGTGCTCTGTGGGGAAGAAGCGATGCTGTCCAAGGCTACTGGGCTGGTATGTTCAGAATCATTTTCCTCTGAACTCACAGAAGCCCTCGGATTTTTCCTGAAAAAACACAAAATCCCTGTCAGAGGAAGTGAAACCTGGCAAGTGATGAGCAGGTGACACCTGCAACACCCATGGTGACGGCATCCCCCTTGCTCGGGCACAAGGCCACCTCCTGGAGTTGTGGGCACATTCAACAATTTGAGTGCCTATCCTGGAAGCCATCACAAAGTGGCTGCTGTTGGAGGTGTAGGAAAAACAAGCAATCTGCCCCAAAGGCTGAGTAAAATGGCAGGGCTGAGACCCAAGCCTCCATCTAACACACAGACCATGGTCTTCGGCACCAACGGAAGCCGATTTGCAGCAACTCTAGCTGCTCGTAAGGAAATGAATTGCATTCTTCTAAAAAGTGGGAAGGGTGGGGCCCCTGCTGAGCACCCAAAGAGGTGCCTGGGCGTACATTGGTGCTTGTGGGTCCCGTGCTGCTCAAGTCCAGTAGCGAAGTCGACCCATTTTCAGGGGATCAGCCAAGAAGGAATTGCTTTGTGTTGGATCAACCTACCCATTGCTCAGAGGAGGGGAAAGCTGGATCTGGTCAGCACACGAAGGCGGAGGCTGCTTCTCCACTGTGGACACAACATAACATTGTGTTAGCTTTGAATCTTCCACCCACCCAGTGCTCATGAAACTAGGAGGTGGGGGCTTTTAGACATGTAACCCTATGAAATCTGGAAAGGATTACATGTTAAACTAAAAGGAACTTTGGTCTGACCCAGCAAAGAAACAGGATCACAGCTGTATCACAGACAGACAGACAGACCTTCATTGAATTGAGGAAATGCTCATGGAAACATAGAAACAGAGTGAGTCAGAAGGGGCCTCCTGGATCCTACACTGAGTCAGACCAATTGTCCATCAAATGCTGAACTGACTGAGTGGCAACAACTCTCCAGGGTTTCAGAGAGAGGATTTTTCCCAGCCCAACTAGCAGAAGCTCATATGAAACTCAGGACCTTCTGCCTACCAGGTGCCACTGGGTTGCAGCCCTTCCTGTGCCAGGTGCACCCCGCTGATTATTGGTATATCTATCATTTGGGTTTTGCCAACATGCTTTTGTTGTTACTTTGTGTGGGAGGCTAATGGTTTCTTCTCTCCCCCTCCCCTCCATTTCTTAAATTTGTTTTCAAAATGCTGCAATAGTGACATGGCACTTTTCAACATTTCGTCTCTGCACCTATGTGGCAAATGAAAATGAAATCAAGCAAAAAACCTGGGATATCAGGAAATTAAACTTCTTTCAAAACATTTTCAGTTGCGTTTTCCCCTGGGGGAAAAAGCATCCTAAACTCTCCTCTGGCATCCAGCCAGACCTTGCCCTTGATGGCTGGGTTTTAGTTTCACTTCATGATGTGCTACATCCCCTGTTCCAGCTCAGATTGCCCATATCTGATTTAGCAGTTTGGAGAAAGAGAAAGCAAATAATCAGTTGCAATGCACTTCAATCAGGTTTGTCAACTACTTTTTGCACAGTTTACTGGACTCTCGGGATGGTTTCTGGAGCAGAACATCGCTGGGCAAAATCTAGTTGGATTTCCGAAGAGCCTTTCAAATCCCCCCACTCCAGGGAAATGCTAGATTACTGCACTGCCCTATAGATGGGGCTGCCCTTGAAGGTACTTCAGACACCTGTTCTGGTCTGCCTGCACTGGCTGCCTCTATGCTTCCAAGACCAATTGAAGGTGCTCGTTTGAACCCATAAAGCTGTACCTGACAGGATGCCTCTCCCAACAACCAACTACCCAGATATTAAGCTCAACACCTGGGGCCTTCCTCTGAATGCCACTTCCAAGGAAACTTGGTTGGAAAGAGCAAGGAGGTGGGCCTTCTCTGTGGTAGACCCAAATTATGGAATGATTTCCCCACTGACGCCTACCTAGCACCAACTTCGCTATCTTTTCAGTGCCAGGGTAAGATCACCCTATTCCCTGAGGTGATCCCAATTCCAAATAGCCCATGTGGTAATGGAGTGTGGACAGCCATTTTCAGTTCTCTTTTCATTTTGTTTCATTTTGTTTCAGCTCGTCTCAATACATTTTGTTACGTTTTGTTTCTTTTTTTCTTAAGCAGGCTTAGCAGTATGAACTACTTTAGTTGTTTAATTGTCAAATGCTGCTTTAAATTGTTAATATACCCTTATGATGTTTTTACTATTTTTTTAATACCTGAATTTTCTCATGTTTATGACCTACTTTTCACCACCAGAGTGCTTCAGATATTGGCTGGTACAGAAATTAAATACATACATATTACTACCACTCTATATGACTCTGATGTGCCCACAACTGGAGTATTGTGCTCACTTTTGGGCCCCTCATTACAGAAAGGATATAGCCAGGTTAGAGTCAGTGCAGCATAAGGCCACAAGGTTGGTGGCCGGTTTGCAGGGGATGGGGTATGAGGCGAGACTGAGGGAACTGGGTCTCCTCAGCCTGGAGGAGAATCAGAGGGGATATGTTGGTGACATACAGGTATGTGAGGGGATGTCACACGGAGATGGGTAGAGACCTGTTCTCCCCTGCAGAGGAAGGCAGGACGCGCTCCAACGGAGCCAGCTCAGGGAACCAAGGCTCCATTTGGATGCCAAGAAGCACTTCCTGCAGTTACGAAGGACCCCGAGGGTATAGAATGGGCTTCCACGGGAGGTCGTTGAAGCCCCATCAGTGAGGGTGTTCATAGATAGGCTGGACATGCAAATGATGGGCATGTCGTGAGCAGACATGCCCACCAGAGTTGGCTGGAGTCAGGGGTCAGACTAGATGGCCCGGGAGACCCCTTCTGACTTGCTCTGTTTCTATGTTTCTGTATTACTGCAGATGTTTTGGGGTGGGGGGAACAGATTGTTTCTCTACTGCCAGTTTTTGTTTTCATGTGCAACATGGTGCAGTAGTGCAAAGCTGCAGTTATGAAATCTTGAAAAAATACAATTCTGCCAGTGCAAAAATTTGAAAATTAGTGGGAAAAAACAGAGTTGGGGGTGAGAGAAGAAGCATTTAGCCTTCAGATGCATGCACTCACACGTGCAGGTTTGTTTGGGTTTTTTTGGCAAAATGCAAATGACTGAGACACAGAACACATTGGTATTCTGCAGGCTGTGGAATTCAATGGGCCTGGACCAGCCCTCCCCCTGCAAAGCCATCTCTGCTCCTAAACCAAGAGGAGAGCAGAAGTGATTGTGGGAAGGATCAGATTGCTGCAAGAGGAGAGATCCTTAGCTCAAATGAGCATTCTGAAGCTATATGAGAAGAACCAGTGGACTGTCCCATTCTCAGCAGGGAGATCCAGAATGGGCACCTAAAAGCCAAGCCTCGAAGCCACCAACATACCTTTGATAAGCTCTTGCTGCTTGAACAAAATCTTCCTGATCTCATTGAGCCACGCCATCTTCAGATCAACGGTTTGGGCCTGGAGGAGAGAGGACTGACTGAAGTGCTCCTGGATGAAGAACACAGCTCCTCCACTACCAAAGGTTTAAAAGGTCCCATGTGCATACAACTGTGTCTGGAGGACATGGGATACTTTGGAACCCCAGAGGTGAGGTTAGAAAGAGGGCTCCCGCCTCACCAAGAGAGGTCCAACCTCCATGCTCAGGACCTGCACGCCAAGCACACTCGCCCTGCTGCAGAGCTGGTGTAGGAAGGACGGGCGCAGCTGCCTCTCCAAGGCATGATATCAACCTTGGAGAGGAAGAAAAGCGAATCGAGAGTGCAGCTAAATAATTTTGACTGTCCAGCTGGAATTCTGAGCCTCCATCAAATGGAGAGTGTTGCAAGCCACATTCAGCTACACCTGTCCTACACGAGAATGTTAATTGGCAGTTAATCCATTGTATTAGCTAGTGGTTTCCTTGCAGAACTGAAATCTGGGCATGACACAATTTCCTTTTTTGCTATACAGGATAAGCAAATGCCATACATGTGAACAATTTATCTGCCATGCTTGTTATTCCACCTACTTTATTCATGTTTTGAGAGGCATGGACAACCTCTTTGATGGTCTGCCCTTCACCTCTGACTAGGTTGTTGTCCACACAACTTAAAAACCTGGTTATTGCTTTCCTGTCCTGCCTGGCGCCAACACTGCAAAGGCATTTGGCTGGCTGCGCTTAATTAGACAGACGGTCCTTTGGTCTCCAGCAAATTCTTCGGAGAAGAAGCATGGATGTGTCCTGGCACCTTAGTGGGGCATTGCTTGAGACAAAGTGATTTAACTCAATGGATGCATCCTCTGATTTAATGAGACCTCCTCTTATACTCTTGGGCAGCATAAAATTAAGCCAACCTGGACAACATACACCTCCTCCCGGCCACTGTACCAGATCTCAAACTTCCGATGGTCTCCTTTCACATTTTCGGTGATGCCAACTGCATTCATCTGAAAAAGGAAAAACAAGCAAATTAAAATGCAAGATGTGACAATACAGATGGAGACTCTTTTATTGCATGGGTGGGTAACTTTTGGATCTCTACATGGGTTGGATAAAAACTCTCATCAGCTGGCATCACTGCTGAATGGTCAAAGATAACGGAGTTGAAGGCCAGAAGATGCGGGCAGCTGAAAGGTGTCCAGCTCTGTTTTATTGCAAGAGTAAAGCAGATTGTATTACAGATAAAACTCTTACCTGGCACTTTTTTGAGAAAAAAACAACACAGAAACTTACTGGGAACATTTTGCCACTGGCAAAAGGAAGGTCTTGTCAAAAGTATTTGTTTGTTCACTTATTTATTTAAAGCTTTTATAGACTGTCTTGGGATAGTTTACAACAAGCAACAAGTAAAATAGGGGGGAAAATAGCACAGCATCTGGTGATACAACAATATAAACCACATTCAAAATGATTTAAACATCAAAATAACGAGAAAATAAAAAGGGTTTTGCCTGGCGCCAAAGAGAAAAAAGTGTTGGCGCCAGGTGAACCTCTCTGGGGAGTGCATTCCATAATTGGGGTGCCACCACAGAGAAGGCCCTCCTTCAGGGAGTCACCCTCCTGATCTCTTTTAAGGAGGGCTCCCAGAGAAGGACCTCTGTCCCAGATCTCAAGAGGCAGGAGGGCATATGGGGGACAAGGCGCTCCTTCAGCTATCCAGGACCCAAGCCGTTTAGGGCTTATAGGTCATCACCAGCACCTTAAATTGGGCCCGGACTTCAACTGGCAGCCAGTGTAAAACAGTGAAGGACTGGCATTATATGTGAATACCTGCAGGTCCCCATTAATATCCTGGCAACTATTCTGGACCAACTGAAGTATCCAGACTGTCAACTGTTCTGCACCTTTCCCTGTGAGTCAGCCCTTTCTGCTTCTTTCCCACGCCCTGCTGTTTGCATGATCCAGCCAGATGAAGTCCTTGCGCAGCCTTTGCAGCACTCGGGTCTATCTCTGCCTTTTGGATTTCTCTTTCTGCCAGGACAAACCTTACCAGAGTAACAACTGATGCAGCTGGACCACTGCTTGAGGGGCAAGGAGTCTCAGTAGATTCCATAGCCTTTCCAAGGGAGGGCATAAGGATAACCGTTGCTTAATTTGAATGAAAAGAGATGCCAGCTTGCAGACCTACATAGGAAACTGGCCATTCCCCATGATTCTGTATTCTAAGCATGCGAGGAGTGGCTGCAGTTGCCCAACAGAGAGGAAAAGGCACTCCATACATGCTCCATACATTTCATTCATGGGTTGCTCCAACTGGTGCTGTTTCACCCTTGGAAGGATTCAGTCTTCTTTAGACTTGGCCATTTATATACAACTTTGTAATCAATGTTGTCCTCTTTCTCCTTTGCGGGGGCATGCCTGCACATTCCATTTTGCTTTTGGGGCAAACACAGCCGGAGAATGCAAGGGATCTGTTGCCGATATGGTTTGCATTGCGCTCACAATGCATTTTGCATTATCCATCCCATCTGTGGCCACCCTTCCATGATTTGGTTCCCCTCACAGCTGCTGGAGTACACAGTTCCCATCATGCTCATGCTGGCTGGGGATGATAGATGTGGCAATCTGACAGATGGATTGGCTGGGACAGAATGGACGAGCATTACAACTCCCCTCTTACTGGCCAGCTTATCAAAAAGTGAGGCTCTGCCCTGAGGGAACTGGGCATGAGCAGGTCTCCTTCTGCATATGAATGTACTGTCCGTAAGCAGATGCTCTGTGACTTGCAGCTTCAGTGCCAAGGGCAATGCATTCTGGTGGGTTAAGGCATTAAGTAAATGGGGACAGAGGATTTGCCCAGGTGTCCCCATGTTTTCTTTCTCTTGCTTTCCTGGCCTGGTTGTCACCCGCCTCCAGAAACCAGGGAGCTGTTTGCTCGAGACATTTTCCTTTGTGCCATTTCCAGGCACTGCTGGGCAAAGAGGCTTCACCATCTGTTCCAGGGCTCCCTCCCTCAGAAGGCAACATCCCCTTCCAGCGCCCCAGGACATAGTGGGAAAGCAACCTGAAGAGCTCCCAAACCATTCGTCTTTGTTTAGGCCAGGCCCTTTCCACAAAGCAATTGTCGTTTTGATTTAAGTGATCAACCGGAGCCTTTTGGGCTCCTATCAAGTGAGGAGCAGGGCTGCCAAATAAAGAGCCACCAAGCTGGAATGAAGGACAACAGCCCTCCTTTCCCTAATCCAAGAAAGTCCTCTGCCCATCATCTCTTACTATATCCCCCCATGTTGTAAATTTGCAATTGGGAGGACAAGAATTTAACCCAGTCCTCCACAACTGGCAGCCTACAACTGAACTGTCCCCTCACCTCCAGGAGGCAGGGATACTGCATTGACTGGGTGAGTGGCCTCTAACACACCCAGAAGGCACCAGGTTGGGTTTCACCATTTCTTTCCTGGGTACAAATCCCACCCCACCACCCACCAAAGCTGCTAGCGCTGGGAAAACATGTTCCTTACTTTCAAGAAGTGCTTAAAACTATACGAGGAGGTTTTCTCGTGGCTGTCGCTGTGATCCTCTCTCTTCTTGCAAAATACCAGCGCTTTCTCATACAGGAAAAGGTGCCGCTGCATCGGCTTGAACCTGGCCAAGTCTTTCATCTTCGTGGGACCTTTGTGATGCCCTGTCCACACACTGAAGGACCCCTGCATCAGCACTTTCCCGAGTTCTCCAATGTCACCCTGAGAATAATGGCACAAAACAAATATCTGTTTACTCTCTTGGGGTCTTTATAAGCCTCCCCAAAACCAGGGTTTCAGAAAAGCTTGCATGCTTGAAATGATAGCTGAAAAACTACCATGCAGCAGGCATCACTGAAAGACAGCAAACATGGTGATGCCATAACACTAGTGATAAAGGGGAACAGCCTCTGACAGTTTGGGTAGACTGCCATGACACAAAGAGACTCCACTAAGCACAGTTCATCACCATGAATAAAGCAAGGCTGTCATGCTTCAAGTCTAGAGGGCAACACTGGACTACCTGGGGTCCCAAATGAATCTTCTAGGGAGTCTGTACAGGGCCCATGCCTTTCCCCTAGATCTTACCTCCTGTCTGCCAATCACATATCACTTGGTGGTTTTCCAATCTCTGTACAGTTTTTGCCCGGCAAGCTTAAGGCTCACGTTCTGGCAGTACAAGGGCCTGTGCTAAAATATGCTGGGGTTTGCATAATTTGGCTCTGCCCCTTTTGCTGTTGGGTTGCCCACCAGTGGAAGGCCTTTCCCCACTCCCGGAAGTCTTAGGCTATCGAGCCACAAGAAGTTCAACACCCCTGAACTAAATCAAGGATGGAGAATTGCAATCCTGTAGAAGTTGTGGTCTTTCGGTCTAGTGACATCTGGCAAGTCTTAGGTTCCTCACTCCTATTGTCACCATAAGAAACTATACCAAGACTTCAGGCGAACATATCATCCCATTTCCCTTGATGGTATTTACCATGGCCACCTCCCTGAACTGAAATACCTACATCATAGCCAGTTATCGAAATCTGGTGCATGGAATCATTGACTGACTTCAGCAAATCCAGCATGGCAACCAGAGCTTCTTGGAGCTCCTGGACACCTTCGCAGCTTGTGCTGTACTTCAGCAACTCCTGCAAACCAAGACAGCTAGTCAGGATTAATCCGTACTTGCGCCAGTTTGCACACCCATATTCCACTTCGCGCTGCCTGAAATGTGAAGTGACTAGGCCAAGCAAGGCACGCATGTACGCGCATCACTGCAAATGGAGTCCTTCAGCTGCCAGTCCTCGAGCGGGCAGTGAAGAAAATAAGGGACTTGAGATCATCAGAAGAGCTGTGCTGGATCAGACCCGGGGTCCATCCAGTCCAGGCTCTTGTCCACACACCTGCTAACTGGCTGCCTGCAGGAAACCTGGATGTGGGACATTAGTGCAACAGCACCCTCGAGCCCATGCTCCCCAGTAGCACATGCCTCTGATCAGCAATTAAGTCACTCCGGCAGCCTTTTTCTTCAGAAATCCATGTGATCCCCCTTCAGAGCTAGGATATGATGCATATTCTGTTCTTCCACAAGGTGCTCAAGGCAGCAGTGAACTCTCAGCACAATAGGAAAATGTTTGCCCAGATCAAACAGGGAAAGAATAAGGCTGAGGTCCTGCTGTCAGACGGTCGTGACGTTCTCTGCTTCATTTAGCTTTTGAGACAAAAAAATGCATGGCAGACACTTCATTTCTGCCATTCATGGCCAAATGGCATGTTATGCTGAATGTGCTGCTGGAAAAGGAAGAAACCATGGAGAAGGACAGGGGCTTCCAGTCAGGATGGGGAATGGGCTGGTCGTGGAAAAATCCTTTGATACAGGAAGGGAATTGCTGCGGATTCACATGGAAGCTCTAGGGGAGGGGTGCAAGAGGTCCCTCATCAGGACAGTGGGGTGGGAGGAAGTGGTGCACCGTCGTTCCTCCGAGCCCATTCCGTGCCCCTCCACATATAAATGACTGCTGGTCACCACACTCCAGAGAGGACTCTGATGCTTTTCGGCCCCCCAGAGACCCTCCCAGACTCTCCCACCAGCCTTTGCCTCCAATTATGGTCCTCCCAAAGCTTCTCTGATCCCGCAGCTGCATAGGGCTAGGGTTGGGGTCAAGGTCAGGGTTAGCTGCAGAAAGGAGCATGGGCCCCTTAAGGCTGCAGCCAGTGTCCAGCGGGAGGGAGACCTTCTGAGGAACAGGAGCTGCCCAACTCAGTTGCCATTTATCCCTGGCTGAAGCAGCAGCTCCTTTCAGGAGGAGCCAACTCAGGTAGGACGCTGGCTGGGGCGCTGCCTGTTCTGCCTCCGAAGGCCCGAACTGACTTCAGTTCAGTGTAACTGTTGCCTGAAAGTGATTCTGCCAGAAATAGCTTCCTTCCCCTAGAGCCTGCTCACAACCAGCTTCCCTGCTTTTCAGCTAATTAAAATAAAGACCTACGCAAACAGGTTACACACAGTTGTAGGTTGGAAGTAATAAGTAGTCTGGCCCTTATTTTTGTGTGAGGAGGGGGAGACAAAGACCATACACACCACAACAAGCACACATCTTGTGCAGGAAAACAAAATTTCTACTTCCCGAGATTTTCCTGGTTAGTCTTACCCAACCTGCGGCCTTTGGATGTTTTGGACTGGAACTCTCATTGTCACTACGCCAGCCCAGCCAGGAACAATGGTCCAAAACATCTGGAGGGCGTGGCAGTTTTAGGCACTGAATGTTTTCTTATTCAAGGCTTGACTCCCTTTCCATTTCCATGCTAACTTGGCCCACACAGATGTGTATTATGTGGGACAGAGTTTGAATGTGTGAGCCCTTCCTTTGCGTGCATTCTAGTATGATAATGCCCAGCAGGTTGGAAGATCTGTTGAAATATAAATAGGTCATGGACTAATTTATACAACCATCTGATAATGGCATGAATACCTTAAGAAGCAGCTGGTACTTCGTTAGCCGTTGCACAGGTTTGAGCAAATAGGAATCCAAGCCAAGCTTGTGCTCTAGTTTTCTTTGGCATTCCTACAACACAACAAAAAGACAAAATACAGTTCGTGGAAAGATTGCATCCAGCACGTGCAACCCTACAGCAGGCAGAGAGGTGATTTAAAATTCAGTCCATCATAGGACCAAAGTCTCCAAGTTCAGCTTCAGGGAAGAATGGGTAGCAAAAGAGACCAAAAGGGCCGGTTGCTAGCTGCACCGGCTTGCGTGCAGAAGGGCTCCAGCTGCACTCCTGGCACCTTCTGTTAAAAGGATCATAAGAAAAACTCTCCCTGTGCGAGTCTCTGAAAAGCTGCTGGCAAACACAGTAGCATATGTGCAGCAGACACTACCAGATGAGATAGACAAGCAGATCTTCTTTGCACAAATCAGTAACTCATGGTTTATTTAACCCGTGATTAACCCATGGTATATTGTCAAACCCTGTTTGCCTGCTCAGAGCTTGGGTGGTTTGTCTCCCTTCTCTTGAATTCTCTTACTCCTATATTGCACATGCATTTGCAACACAGTAGAGCAGGCATGTCCAGTGGCTGGGTTTTTCGGCCCCCTCACTCACCACCTATCTAAACCAAGAAGCAGCCCATGAACAACTGATGGTTCTAGGTGCACACATAATTACAACCCATGGTTTAAACAACCCAGGGTTTGTAGCCCAACAACATACTATAGGTTCCCTTTCTGGGTTGTTGAGTCTACATATTACAACAACCCAAAATTCAACAAGCCACAGGGTAAATAAATCTAGGGCTAGTGTTAAATGCAAATCAGGTCATCGTGTCTGACCTGATACAAGACTTCTTATGTCTGTAAATACAGTTTCTGCATTCTAAATCTACACATCAGCATCTTTTCCTGGGGCCATTTATGTTTACCAGAGCCCAATATAGTAAAATTGACATACAACCAAAAGTAAACAAAGGGTTGTGCAAAATTATGGAAGAGTTCTCCAATCCAAATATATTTCTGGTGTTGGAAGAAGTTGCATGCCGTAACCCAAACCGTCTGCGCTTTCTGATGGCTGTAGCCATATTACTACACCCCACCCCTTTCTACCCACACACATGTTAAAAAGAATAGTTTTTCACTAACTACTAACATAAAACAGAAATACCTGAAAGAAGGCGCTTTCTGCACACTGCCTCCACAGAGATTCTGACCGTGGTTTATTCTGACAGTATTTCTCATACATCTGAAAATCTTCCCTCTAATAATAATAATAATAATAATAATAATAATAATAATAATAATAATAATATCATCATCATCATTGTGAAGCACTCCCTTCTTAAAGTGCTGAGAGACAATTGTAATCCTTGAGAGATCTGGGTTCTAGTCCCCATGCAGCCAAGAAGCTCACTGAGCCAGTCACAGACTCTCAGACTAACCTACCTCACAAGGTTGTTGTTAGGGTAAAATGGAGAGGAGGAGAACTTTATGAGCCACCTTGGGTTCCTTGCTAGAGGAAGAAAGATGGGATATGTATGCAGTGCCATAGAGAACTAAATGCCTCCTTCCCAGCCCAATTGTCCGGTCTCACAGCACTGCAACCTCCACAAATTCCCAGGAAAACAGTATTTCCCGGGATCGTCTGTAGTCACTCCAGCTCTTGGTCTTCTCTGCCTCTCTCCTGTCTGTCTCTCCCACGTTGTTTATCTATCAGTCCTTGCAGTTTGGAGTCTGTGCTCAAAACTGGCATCACACTCCCAGCTATTTCTGGAATGACATATTCTTCAGGTGAAGTCTTCTGGCTTTCTCCACACCCCCTGCAATCTCCCCACACCCTCCCTCACACACACACAGGAACTACTTGTACTTTCACAAGACAATCTGAATTAGACAACTGGAGAAAAGAGGGCAGTTTGTAGCAGTTTTGTCTAAATGGTCTTCAGTTGGGACCATTTAGGAGCTCCCTGCTCTTCCCATGGAGTTCAGGACCATGGATAGCTCCTTATAAGCTTCGACTGCAGCCCAAAGTCTATATGCCACGCCACTACCTTCCAGTTTCCATTTCATTTACTAAACACGGAGAATCTGGCGCAAAAGGGGCTGTGAGCAGAACTCAGTGGAAAGCTCCAGAGGTTGTTACCATGCTGTACCAAGCATTTAAGAAGAACTTTCATCCACCCCTTCTGAGTTGAGGGGTGCCATCAAGGGTGCTATGCCTGCCTCCCCACTCTGCAATTTATGGAGTCAGCACCACCCAGCCCAAAGAATGCAGCTACTCACCCTTTCCAAGAAACAGTATCCGACTCTCTCTGGTGCTTCAAGGCAGCTCTCCAGGAGGTGGAGGAAAATTCTGCAAAAGGAGGAGAGTGTGCATTTCCCTTGAAGGAAAATGCCAGGAAGCACTTCCTGATAGTCGGGACCCCGAGGGTGTGGAATGGGCTTCCACAGGAGGTGGTTGAGGCCCCATTGGTGCGGGTGTTCAAGGAAAGGCTGGACGCCCACATGGTGGGCATGTCGTGAGCAGAGCTGGCTGGAGCCAGGGGTCAGACTAGATGGCCCAGGAGACCCCTTCTGACTTGCTCTGTTTCTATGAAAACAGTTGGGGAACAAAGACAAAGCATTCTGATTAGGACAGCACTTACTTGTTGTGGAAGTCATAAATCTCAGGCATGTTCCCAAAGAGGACATCTTTGTGGTTTTGCAGCATGGGGGGCAAGAGAAAGGCCATCGTGGGGTTGTCCATCTCTGCTCTGTAGCCCTGTGCCAACAGCATCACTGAATCAGACCTGCGTGCATATTTCTTGCATGCTGTTGCATGTCACTCTCAGCAGTGCCTCTGGAACTCTCACTGGCTCCTGGCCCAGCTTTTGTTCACACTCTGCACGCTCCCCAGACTCACATGTTTTGTGGCAGTGAATGCACAAGCCAATTTGAGGTAATTTAAAAGTCCAATTCTGGTGGGAGAGAGGGGGATTTTTGAATGGAGGCTGCAGGATTGGGGACGGTTTGCTGGTTGGGGGACCTCCTGGTGCCATGTTTGGCCTTTAGCCAGAGACTTCCCTGTCTCTGGTAAAGTCCAACATCTGGTTACCCGACTAGCCAATCATATGTGTAGGAGCCTGTGCAGCCTAGTGGTCAGAGTGTTGGACTGAAACTTGGGAGAAGCGGGTGGAGTAGGAGAAGGCTCTGTTGAATTCAAGGGGCCTTGCTCACAGGTAAGTGGATATGGCATTACAGCACCATATCATGGAGCCAGAATGGCATGGTGGGAATCGAGAGAACTGGGTCCTTGTTTACTCTCAGCTATGAAGTTCACTGTAGGATTCCAGGACTCTCAGCTTAACCTACCTCACAGGATTTTTGTGGGGATAAAATGGAGACAAGCAGGAGAAATATGTTACCTTGCCTGAGTTGTTTGCAAAAAAGAAGGCAGGATATAAATCTAAAAAATAAACATGGCGCAGGGTAGCCTACACGCAGGGCCTCAAAGCTACCTTGCATTTCCTCTAGCAGTTGGTATTCACTGGCATACAGCCTCCGAACATGGCTCTACATTGAGCCATCATGCCTAATGGTCATCAACAGCTTTTTCCAGTGTGAGTTCATCTCTAACTGTTTTAAAGGTAATTTTTCAAAAACAAAAATTCTGCAGTGCTGGATTCCACATGCCAGTTCGTCCCTTGTTTACATGCACAATGGGAAAACTAGATAATCCAGCAAGCAATAAAGTGGGCATCCTATATATATTTAAGGGGAATGAGAAGAAGAAGCAAGGGCAGCACTCACCATTAGAACAGTGAACAATTCCTCCACATACACCCGTTCAGTTTCTATCAGCTCATTTATCACATGGCTAAATGAAAGAAGGAAAACAGGTTCAGGTTATGTAGCCATTCTGCAGGAAGACAGCAATGATAGGCCATACGATCAACAAAATCCAGCTTTGCAAATACATCAGCATGCATTTGAAGACAAAGGGGAAAGGCCATACAAGGTACTAGTCCTCATGCTTAGGAAAATATGCTTGAAAGCATGAAAGCAACATCCAATTATTATCTTTTCAATGAACGGGAGTCCATTTGGGTTAAGCTGAGATGCCTTTTCCCCCAAGGTCTTAAGTGGAAGCCTCCCAAATTCGAGCTATGTCTGCTAGTTTGCTTGCTTGTTCACAGAAGGAAGATCGAGCTTTTCATAGCTAACCTCATGAACAGAAGGTGCTGAAAAGAAAAGGTACCTTTTCAAAATGTCCAAACTGTCTTCACTTTCTGAAATGAAATACTGCAAGGAATTCCTTTTCTCTTGATAATCATGTATAACTTCAATCTGGAGAGAAGATGGGGTGCATTAGAAAGAGAAATCACACTGTGCCAACTTGAGTTTTATTTCATTATGGAGACCTGTTATTCGCACAGATGTCACAATGTGCATGGAACTTTCCCCCTGTGCAAGAAGGCACAACCCTGCCCCAAAGGGTTTGCAAGCTAAATCCAAGAGAGGGGAGCCCACAGAGAAGGGGAAGCACAGTTCTGGCGCAGAGTGGAAGTGGGGTGGAGTGGGGTGGGGGGTGGGGGCTCTGGAAGAGGGAGGAACTGCCTGGATGGCTGAAGGCCAGACAGCTGCTCTCAGCATGGACACTTTATTCCAAGTCCTGCTTATAATTATTTAGCTACCTTGCGAGAGCTTTGAGATTTCCTCGATGTTTTCTTCCCAGGCAGTGAGATATCGAACGAAAATTTCAAACTGGAATTAAAATCCACACCTTGAATGCAAACAAAACCAAAAAAGAGGCCAGATTAAATTTAGTAAAAGCACCACTTATATATCTATCTTTCTATATATAAATATATAAATGTATGAATATTTATAAAAATAAATATATACATTTATTTCTATAAATAAATAAATGAACTATATGGAATTGAATTCAACACAGTTCAGCTCGCACGCACGCACACAAACCTTCCAACCACTCTACAATACCCATTTTAAAAGGTAGAAATCGTCCATGTCTTAATGAAGGCACTAGCATACGATGATCGTATTTATGCCAGTCTTCACTTTATGCCAGGACACCAAACAGCCCAATTAAGAATAGCAAATGCAGAATAAATAAATACATAAACAAATAACAGGCAAAAATAATTCAAAAGAAACCAGGGCAGCCTAATCAGAGACAAATCCATTGAAAACGACACTTAAAACCAGCTACAAAAAATGCTGAGCAAAAGAAGAAAGTCGTCATCTGGCATGAAAAAGCAATCAAAACTGGCATGAGAGAAGAGGGGCATTCCACAGGCAGGATGTCACTTCTGGCTGGACCTTCTTTCCTATCACAGCCCTCCTAATCTTGGTGAACAGCGAGCATGTGGAGCAAAGCTTTGATGTCAACCAGCCCATTCGCAACCTTTTAAAAATGAGACACCCCAGAAATGCCCTTGCAAATCTATAGGGAAAACCAACAAACAATGGCAATGCTATAAAACTGTTGTAATATGATACTGATGTAATAATGAATGCACATGTCTGCAGAAAAAAATGCAGACTGGCATGACAGCAAACTGGGCCAGGGTGGGAGAAAACAGTGCAAAGATTAGATGCTTGCAGGATCCCCCCACCCATCTAAACACGCAGAGAATTGTGCCTTCATCCTCCACCCCAGCCATGAATATATAGACGGATAATATCAGCAGAGAACAGACCAATCAATAAAACACAACAGAAAGATGTTGTTGTGTAAAAAGGAATGCTTTCTTGATTTTGTCAACATTTTGCTTGTTCATTAAAATATTAATGTTGAATAACAGTTATATAGAAGAAGCACCTTTGATGAAGCAATGGGCAAAGGATGGAGGGAGGAAAACAGATGCAGAGGAATGCAAGCAGATATGAAGAGAAGATGCCACATCCTCATACTGTGCTGTTGCAAAAATAAAATGGTCACAAATTACTATTCCCACCAGTCCCATGCTGCTCAAGCAACATTATTAGAAGGAAACAAGCTCCCAGGATGGGGAGAGAGAGCAGCACTTTGCTAGACAAATGGCAGACCACCGGGAATGTAGGAGCAGGGCTATGGTGGAACCCAGTGCCAAGGCAAAGGGTATTGAAAAACCACTCAGCATATTGGAAAAACAGGGGGTGTGCGGCTGAAATCCCTTGGTGATGTCATGCTGACAGGTGCTGAGTTCCCCTGTTCTTCTCCCAAATAAAGCTCCACTCTGTTTTCCCAAGAGATCACTCACAAGCATTTTGGACAATGACTTAAAAGCAAGTTACCATGTTTGGGGGAAAACAGTGGAGATTTTGATCGGGGCGGGTTTTCCGGCCGTGGGGCTACAAGCTGCACAGGGCGCACTTGTTTGTCGGCCAGCTTTCTGAAGCACGCTTGTCTGTTCTCGAACATGCTGCGCACATTTTCGAGCTTGACTTGGACTGTCTGTATCCGGGCCTGTGGATCCCCAAGAGAAACTTCCATCAATGAAAGCCAGCACAACCTGCTATTCAGAGACTTTGGGGATTTACTTAGGCATCTGAAAAGCTGAGTGTTGCATGAAGCAAAGTCATTCCCCATTTCAGAAGAGCAGGTATTCTAGCTGCTCAAATGCATGCAAACCTGATCCGGAACTTTTATAAACAGCCAGGGAACACGAGGCGCTGTTTTGCAGAGGTCCATAGCTCAGAGGCATAGCATGCAAAATGCTGCAGCATCTCTCGTCTGAGTCCATCCACAGCCTCAGCTTAGTCAACATCATCTGCACTGACCAGCATTTTTTCTGGTTTTTCAGGTGAGGGGTTTTCCCAGCCCTACCTGGAGGTGCCAGGTAGGAACTGGAAATGAGACATTATGTGGTCATCATGTGACTCAACGCCCAGTCAGTCAAGCGCAGACCATCCTAAGCTAGATGGATGCAGCAGAGAGCAGCTTCCCATGTTCCTCCTCTCCCTGCAGGTTGGTCCTTTGGTCAGAGATAACAGGTAGCACTGAGGCAGAAGCTGTACCCAACATCTCTAAAATACCCACATAACACACAGCAAACTCCAGCCATGCCACCTCTTGCCTGTGCCATGCACACCCAATCCCATCACCACTTTGGCTTGGGCTGTAAGGTGCCACAGTATCATTGCAAGTTTGGTTGCTCCTTCATAAACCTACCTTGAGTTCAGGTGTTAGAATGAGCTCAAAGACAGAGTACAGGTCTTGAGGATCTGCATTTAAATGCAGTGAAGAGCTCTCGAGGAACTTCTCTATGTCTTGGAGAGCTTTCTGGGCACCTTCCCGGGACTGGCACTTGTCCATTGGCTGGTTGGCTAGAAGATATGCACCTTCGTCACAGCACTCCAGGGCCTGATGGAGAAACAAGACAGGTAGAAACAGATGCATGAGCTCGGCCCCCCATCCCAGGAGGACGGCCAATGGGCAGCCAGCAGTTTTCCAGAGTCTGATCCAAGGTCAGGTCCAGGGACTGCGGAAGGACTAGCTGAAGGCTCGTGTCCTGAATCTACCTGGGGGTCAAGAGGCCCATTTTTGGAGCTTACCTGCTGCAGTGAGGTGAGGAGAGCCAATGTTTTTTGGAGTCGGTTGCGTTTCCTTTTGATCTCCTCCAGCAAGATGTCTGAATGGTGCCGCAGTTCATTGCATTGCTGGCAGATCAAGTTGAGGGCGTAATGGTGGTTAGCTGCCAACTGGTGCCCATGAAGAATCACCACTTGGGCCTTCCCTGTCAGATCCTTTTATACAAAAGCAAACAAGGGAAGTGAGGGGGAGGCAAAAGCTAGTAAGAAGACCAAATTCTACTTCAGGGATCTTCTCCAGGCCACGTCCCAGCGCTGGGCAAGGTCACAGGGCAAAAGGAATAGCCAGAACTACCAGTTTATATTAGCTCATGGTGAGCAGTTGGAATGGGGAAGTGGAGTCTTGGAAACTACCAAACAGCTGATGGTGAAGGGAAAGAGGCATGGCCAAGTTGCCCAGCCCTATTTTATGGGATGCGGGTGTTTTAGTGCATAATCACTTTCAGCTATTTCAATTGATTTACAGCTTGGGACATTCTGGTTTTGTTCTAAGTCACTGTGAGTCCTTCTAGTTTTTGAGAAGTGCATGAAATAAGTAAATAAATAATTATTCTTTGAGAGGCCCTCTGCAAGGAGAGCCTGGGCAAGTCTTACTGCTTTTCCTGAAGGCATCTGTGGTGTTGAGAGCAGGTGATCAGCATCAGATCCAGCTACTGAGTTCAAGCCACAGAAGGGGCAGGGGACCTCAATGGCCAAGAGCAGAAGGGACGGGAGAGGAGGGCTCTGCCTGCAGAGTCTTTCAACAGACAAGCCAGGCCAGGTTTAGGCTTAGGCTTAGGCTCCATGCAAGAGGAAGGCATCCCACTGCATGCTGAGCCAGCTTTCTTTCATGTAAGGCCAAGCTAGAAAGAAGTCCAGCTTTCTCAAAGAACTAGGAGATGGTCTCATGCATATCACAGACCTCTTCCTTTCACCTGTGCTGGTCCCTCATGAGCAACATCTCTTCAACCCATGCTCCTGTTCGCTCCATGGGGAAAATATACAAGAGCCCACGATGGGGTCCAGGGGAGTGCAATACGCAGGATCTCAGCTTGCCCAGTGCTGAGATTCTGATTCGAAATGGACCCAGAATTCGATTGGTCAATGCACTTCGATCTCCTGTCGAACTAGCAATGCTGGGAAGGCAGAGCCAGGATGGCCCTGGGAATGGTGCCACGTTGAGCCTGATCTGTGGCCATTTACTTTGAACCAGGCCTTGTCCTTTATCGACAGCAGAAGGTCACTGCTGGCAGGTGGGGACACGCACCGGACTGGAGCAGGACGAGCGTGGCCCACTGTCTCCAAATCATAGCCTAACTCCGCGTTTGCTGCATGTCTTGCCCCATCCATCCCCCAGGCGACAGACCCCATTGCTGACATGTACATTCCATGCACTATCGCCCACCCTGCTTCACCTGCTTCCTACCATCACCACTGGCTCCTTCCACGTAGGCCTCGCCATTCACTAAGACCACCTTCGGAGGTCCTTTTCTGAGAGCAGCTCTGAAGGAGGCAAGGAGCGTGCAGACAAGGAAAAGGGCCTCCTCGGCTCTGGCACTCTGCTTACAGAACCAGCTCCCCAAAGAGGTGCACCTTACACCAACTCTGTTGTCCTTTCAGCACCAGGCAACCCCCTTTTAATTTCCCCAGCATTTTAATTACTCGGTTTTAGGTGCATGTTGCATTTTACATGGTTTTTCTTTCATTTTCTGTTGCCCTGGCACTTATTTACTATGCATCCAAAGTGTGTTTAATATACATGAGGTTTGTGTGTCAGGCCTACAGGCTCTGTTGATACCATTTTTATCTGAGTATTTGTGTAAACATTTTTCTTATGGGTGTTTTGTACATTTTAATGCTTTCTGGACTGTTTCAGAGAGCTCTTGGTTACTGCACTTACAGAAATATTTTAAATCAGTAAATAACTAAACTTTGACTTGGCTTTTATAGTTCCCTTACCTGGCGAGGTAGTGGAACTAGGATGTAGCCCTGGGATATTTTTATCGGTGGAAATGCTGCCATCTGCCATTCCAGCACAGGTGTCCCTTTTTTCCTTTGAGCTTTACTACAATCCCTGCAATAGCCTGGAAGTGGGAAAATTCATTTTCCCGGCCACAGTACATGCTCTCTGTGGCAATGCAAAGGAATTGCTCTTGAAAGGGCAAGCCAGCTTTCTCAGTTAAGGCTGCTCCTGGCAGACATGAAAATGGCCAGAAATAGTTTGCTGAGGTAGATCAGTGCAGCTGTCTGCAATTTTCAGACTCTTCTTGTGCGGTGTGGGTATGATGTCTGTCACGCTGAGTGCCTGCACTGCAGAGCTTGTCCTGACATCACTGCCATCGCCACAAGTTGAAATAAGACTTGCAACTAATCAGCTGGATTCCCATTCAGTATGGGTTCAGAGTAGGTTGTCATGGAAACATGACTTGCTACGTTGTGTGAATCCACTGTGTTACAACTCACCAAGGCAACTAGGGTTGCGTGATGGCTTGTGAACTGTGAGTTGTTTGCAGTTAAGAAACCATGGTTTGTTAGTGTGGCTGAGTTCACACAACACAACAGCCAATGGTTCAATAACAACCCACAGCTCAATGACAACCCACATTCAACCCATACTCTGGCTTGTTGGGCGATATGAGCTTCTAGGTTGCTATGAAAGGATGGGGACAGGTGTTCTTCCTGTCCTCAAGGGGACAAAAGCCTTACCTGTGACATTTTGTCCAAGTTATCCAGCTCTAGAAGCCTTTGTTTGACTTGAGACACGTTGTCTGCAGTATCTGGAAGTTCTCTTTGCTGGTCCAGTAAAAACGCAATGGCTTTGCTGAGCTAAAAGGGGGAGGGATGATTAATGATAAAGGAGGCACTAATTCATCAAAGGGCCATGCATAAGCTCCTGTGAGGCCAAGTGAATAAGACAAAAACGGGGTTTTCATTCTTCTTCATGCCGGAAATTATGGAGTGGCACCTCTTACCTCTTCAAAGTGCTGCTCAAACCTCCACAGCTGCAGATATTGCTCCATTTTCAGTTGATGTTTCTCCCAGAACCCGTCGAAAGCAGCTTCCATCTCATGCAGCTGTGCAAGCAATCTTTACACAAGAGGAAGCAAGGTGTTTGGTCTTCGTTTTGAAAGAGGCCCTCAAACACATGTTGCAGTGACAAACCCTCCCCTGCGGCCCAAATTCAAAACATCCTGCTCACTGTTTGCACATCGTTGGCCTTTCTGTATCAGGCTGAATCCTTTGAGCCATTTGTAATCTGCTCAGGGAACATTTGTTGGTGGACAGAGTCAAAAGACAACAGCCGGATACTCTGATTCAGCCTTTGCTATCACCCATTTTCCAGAGAATCTGGCCTGGGATTTATGGCTTCATCAACCGTATTTGTTTAATCAAATGATTTTTAATCCACTCTTCAGTCCACAGGCCCCAAAACTAGAAAGCGTTAGTAAAAGATTCCAAGGCATTTACTGAAGCATTTCAAAGCATGCAGGAAGGGCTGGGTGAGCCATGAGCAATAGCTGAACCAGGAGCCAAACTGAAGATCACAGGTCCAGGGCGAAATTCCACTTCAGAGAAGTTCTGGGGGGGCTTTGCCCGAGAGATAGGCAGGGGCAAAGGCAAAAACAGGGTGAAAATGAAGTCAGGGGGAGGTAGGGCCGCAAATCAGAAAGCACTATCACACTTAAGATTTTCAAGATTTTGCAGGAGCTAAGCCTTGGAGGAGGTATTGGGATCCTTTAAAATCAGAAAAGGCTGCATAGGAGGCAAGGAACCGCCAAGCAGTCAGGGGGTGGAGGGGGAGGGGGTGTGGGCTCCTGGGGAAACTGGGAAGGTGAGAAAGGGGGTCCCACAAATCTGGCAACTGGAGCAGTGATTTTGCAAGGCCCAAGACATCAGCGCCACCTGAGAAGGAAGCAGGCAGAGCAACAAGAGCTGTTCCCGAGACGGTGCCATTTGCATCTATAGCTACACTACATGGATTGGCCTGTGAGAGAAAGAGAGAGAGAACGGAGACGAGGGAAAGGGAGGGTTGGTGAATAAAGAAAGGGGAGAGGCGGGTGCTGGTGGGGCTGTTTCCCCCTTGGAGGAGCTCTCCATGGTGCTCCACAGTGGGGAGCCTCTTTGGTGATGGAGTCTGGCACGCAGCTGGCTCCTGTAAGGCTGCAGTGGATGGAGGCCCCCACTGACGCACGGGTCCCCAGCGTCGCCAGCAGGAAGGGTGGCTGCTTGTGTACCGCATGGCGCCTGCGTTTGTGTGACTGTGCGTGCTATTAAGGCGGGGAAAGGGACGATGGAGGCGTGGCGTGGCCATGGGAGAGAGGTCGTGAGGCGTGAGGCACCCACACACTCACCGGTTAACAGTCTCCCAGTCAGCGGACCTCTCCTGCGCGTGCTCCTCGCTGGGCTCCTCTGCCTCTGGCTCTTCTAAACCGCTCAGGAGCATATTTCCCTCTTTGGTAACAGTTGTAATATCTTCCTGCCAAAGAGACCAAAGTGCTGCTGGTTATTGTTTAATTCCCTTTGCCGCTCTGCAAACCAAATATCATGAAACACCCAACGACTATCGCAGCCTTCTACCAACCTGAGGCCTTCCAGGTACGTTGGCCTTGCAAATCCCATCATCCCCAGCCAGCACAGCTACACTGACTGGGAATGATGGGGTTTCTCATTCCAACATCCTTAGAAGGCACCACATTTAGGAAGGGTGGACTAGACTTTGCCTTTAGAAAGTTGACTGGACACATGGGGCCCTTTCTAAAATTATCCACTTCAGGGAAGCGAACATTCAACAACGCAGCTAAAGCTGCAGATGGCAAGATCCCACCAGAGAGCCAAAGACTGCCTGGAGACCAAGGAACGATGCTGCCATGACTTGCCTTCAGCTGGTAGTACTTCTCGGTGCGCAGAGCCAGGATGCGCTCAATCGAGTAGGTGTCGTCCGGCAGCTCTGTCTCCGCCAGCTCCATGCCGAAGGACTGCAGCATCTGGGCAATTTCCTTCACGGTGAGTGCAAAACTTTCTATGGCCTGGGAAAAAGCATTTGTTCCTTCATCAAGCTGCACTCGGGTTCATGGACAAGCCCAGTCAAAGTGGCACCAAGATGTGGCTTCTGAGAGTTGATCTGTTGATTGATCTATTCATTACATTTCTATATCACCCAGTAGCCACATCTCCCTGGGCAATTCTCAAAAATTAAAACCCCAAAATGCTTATGATAAATTATGGCAAATATGGAACCCGCTAAAGGTTCTGGGCAGAACAGAAGCAGAATAAAAATCTGCAGCAATGCAGGAAAGCCTGGGAGAATAAGCAACCCCTTTGCTTGCTTCTGAAAAGGTCACCATCAAAGTGGTCCATGTGTCAGCAAGACAATAGCAGCCTTAGCTGGACCTCCCCTTGCCCTTTCACACTCCCACCCTACGCAATCATATTTGCGTGGGTTGGTTGCCGTGGGAACCTTCTTACACACAGCTGCACAACGCATCTGCAGCACAGATGTGAGAAGGACTTACTGTTCTGAAAATGACCCATTCTCTGTGGCAGTACTCCAAGGAGCCCCCATACTCAGGAGTCAGTTGCTTTTCATCGATGTACATCAACAAGTCACTGACTGAACTCAGCATAACAACCTAGAGGAGAGCAACATAGAACAGAGCCATTGCTTGCCTCTGCAAAGGGAACAGAAATGTCAATATCCACAGGACTAGAAACTTGGTCCAAGGGAGGCATTTCACTGAATGCACATTCAGTTACAGTCAGGGTACAGCCTGACCAGGACCATGGAGGGACCTCACTCAAGGAAGACTTTGGGGAAGCTGTGAAAAGTTAGCACAGTAGGAGACATGGGACAACTCACTGAGCTATCAAGTCCCATGGAAGTCTCGTCAGACCCCTGAATGACTTGTCACCACGTGGGCACAGTGGTCAGCTCTGCTGCAGACAAACCTCTTATCCTTTTGCAATATAATGAATTTAACGTGAATCAAACATTGCCTTTCTTTTTCCCGTAGCACTATGCAATAGCCACAGAAGGCTAAGGCAAAGCATCTTTTGTGTTCACTGTAATTAAAGTGCCTTATAGCTAAACCACAATGAACAGCTCTAGAATGCCATGCAGGTAAAGCAGCCAAGTTTAACAGGGTGGAAGTTATGCAAGGAAACACGGGAGGGGTCATACCGGCAGCTTGAGTAGGAAGTCTTCCTGGCTGAACCGAAATCCAATGTCGGTAAAAGTACGCTGGAAAAATCCAGTGGGACGCAGAACCATCACGAGGTGCAGGTTGCCAGGGAAAGATGCCTATATAAGGTGACAGGATTGGAGTGGAAAGAGAGAGAATCCACATTACCCTTCTGCACAGAGATGAAACCCCAATTCAGTGCTAGGAAGAGTTCTCCAGCATAAGGAAAAAACAGGGCTAGGCAGCCCAGATCCAACCAGACACTGAGGTCTGCAACCCTTAGCCGGGGCTAGTATCGTGGGTGAGCAAGGTCAGGAACTGCCAAGGGCCAAACTCAGCAGGATCCCACCATCAGGAGCACCCTGGAGTGTGTGGCGAGTGGGCCCATCTCTGGCTCACTGAAGGCTGTTCTGGGGAGTCCTTGTCACCAGGAAGTGGAGGAAGAGGAAGAGGAGGGGCAAGGGCAAAAGGAGGCTGAACCTTCAAGGTGGCACCTTCAAGGTGCCCCAGTGAAGTCTCTCACACTGAGCACAAGAAGCCTTCTGTTTCTGAAGACCGTGACTAGTTTTGGGAGGGGAGGAAGAGCAGGTGTGGGACCCAATTCTTGATCCTGTAAAGGGGCCATTGGGAGAGACAAACTCCACAGATGGAGGGGCTCCTTTGCCCTCACCATCCAGCTTTCAATGGCAAGAAGCCCTCTGAAGGTGCAGCCAAAGGGAGGACCATGGCAAAGTGGCCAGCTTGGACTCAACACTTTCCATGAGCAGAGACATCTCCTTCTAGCTTTGATAAAATGCCATTTGGAGTTAAGCTAGTTGGCTGACTGTGGAATTAGGGCGGAAGACCTGCATTTCGAAGGACACTCTTCAGTCTTGCCAAGCTGAAGAAGGGAAAGACCTGGTCCATGACAGAACATTTCCTTCTCTTCACTGCTGCAGGCTGCACCAAGGAAGAGGCGGGAGATGCCAGGACCTCCTGGCTCTTCCCCGTTCAGCAAGCAAATGGGAGCAAGAGCAACTGGCGGCCCCCTCTGGTGGGAAGGGGGGCTCATGGGAAGGGGAGCACAGAGGGAGCCTTGTCCATGGGCCCGGGAGAACTTTAGCCCTCACAGCCCTCAGTCATCATGGCTGTTGGCTAGGAATTGTGGGTGGGCGGTGGAGCCCAAGACACCTGCACAGGAAGGCCAGAGAAATTTCTGGAAAGCAAGGAATTTGAGATGCAACAGGGAACCTAAAGGGGAGGTGGTGGGCCATCAGGAGAGCAGATGCTAGAGCCACATCCAAGTTCTGTGGGTCTAAAGCAGCTCCATTCCCCTGAAAGCACCTAAGTCAGGGCTTAGGATGAGATGGGAGAGCTGGACCTTCATTCCTCTCATGTAGGACTGCAAAATTATCTGATTTTTTTCATCCCTCTGCTTGCTTGCTCTCTCTCTCTCTCTCTCTCAGCTTTCATATTATTTCAGCATGCAAGTTCATTCTTGAAAGTGAAAAACTGGGTGAAAATATTAATGAAACAAACCAGGGCCTTTGTATTCCCACCAGTCAGGGTGCTGTGGTGGTGTGGAGTGGGACTGGAGGAGCCGTTGCCCCCCCCCCCCAGCCAGGAAGCTCCCCGGGTGACTTTGAGCCAGTCTCCCACTTGCAGAATCACCTTTCTCACGGAGACCAGGTGCCCTTTGCAGCATCCTCCTTCCATTCTTCATATATGGCAGAGAGGTGGCATAGCTTTGGCTCCTGTTGCTTTCAGCATTAAAGATGCCCCCCCCCCAAAAAGAAGGAAAACCCTGCACAACAACCCCACCTGTGAGAAGCCATAGGGATATTTCTCCTGCCTCCAGAGAAACTTGGGGAAAGTGCACTAGGCCATGCATCGCACCACAGGTGGAAACATGCCATCTGGATGCAGCATGTTCCTGAGGGCTATTTTTAAGATGGGCTTAAAATAAGGAAGGGAAGCAAATGCATTGCCAAACCCTCAGTCCAATTTAAGCCAATGGGAATTCTGCCAGGGACCAAGCACTGGCTCTTCAGAGAAGAGAAAGCTCCTGGATCACTGTGGGTAAGATGGGCCCCTGGTCCAACCCTGCGGACCTCATGCCCATCCACAAACCATGCATTGCATGCTTGCCAGCACACACCCCGGGATGGTTTGCTTCATACTCTATGGGTCCCCAGATGGTTGGGGATGGCTTGCCATGCATGACCCCATCCACAAGGGGGAGCCTTCACTGTGAAGGCTCTTTGAAATTAATGAATCGTTTTATCTCTTAGTTGGAGCTGGGCTTGTCCTGACTAGCCACCTGAAAACGACTGGAGATGGCGGGTTCAGTGGGTTCTAATTCCTGGGAATGCAACTGGAGGATCCCAGGTGGACCAGCTTTTCCCATGGATTCTGTGGACTGGAATTTTACACACATTGTGTCATAGAAAAATAACAATTATACAAGACCAAAGATGTACTTTCTCCCTATAGACCAAAGCACTGAAATGCATACATGGGGGGTAATTTTGCATTTGCACAAGAGTCAATTTGTGCAAGTACAAATAGATGCAAGTTCCAGGTTTTTTTGGGAGGGAGGGGGGGAGAATGACACAGTTCCATCAATGAACTGATGAAAGGGGATCAACAACGTGAAATGCAGATGGGACAGATTAAACACATCCCTAGAAATGAGTAGTGCTTATTAATCCTCACTGTGCACCCCAAAAAGATCTGAGCATCCTACAGGCCTTTCTGCTGGTCCTGCTCATCAAATCACATCCTTGCTACCTTAAATCTGGCCCTGGAGTCAGAGAGGGGGAAAAAAATAAAAGGAAGCAGTCTTTTTTTAAACCTTGCCTCCTGTCCTTACATAAGCAAATCTGTTCCATTCAGATCCCTTGCCATGCTGCACCATTCTCCCCCCTTCAGAAGCATTTCATTTGCAGATGGAGCTTGCCACCCTGTGCCCCATTTTCAAATCCTGCATCTCTGAAATCTTCACCTGAGAGCTAAGGAAACGTCACTCGGGGGAACTGCTTGACTAAGGGCCTCTCTTAGAAAACCGCCTTCCTGTCCTTGTCACCACAAAAAGTATAGTGGAAATAGGAAGGGTGACTATGATGCAGAAGTAGACTTTTTGGGGGATGTGGATCAAATTGGTCACTTTAAATCCCTTTTGATACCAGAGGGAGTAAGTTCTGCATTTGTCTGACCTTTGCAGAGTGACATAAAATGCTTAACTTGGGCTGGTTCATGCCCAACACAACAGCGATTTAAAGTATAGATCAAAAATTAACAGTGAAACCTACAAGGATATAAAAACTAGTTCTTCAAGAAAATGATATCTTTTCCAAGATCAGTTGCCTTTTTATGATAATAATTATTTGCAGAACACATGGAGATCTGAATAGAGTAAAAAGCTGCTGGAAGAGCTTCTCCAGGTTGGACTTTCCCATCTGGGTACCTTCCAGACGTGTTTGAGGGGAACTGCATAATTTTCAGCCAGGCTTAAATCTTTTTTGCTGTAGCTGAGCTTTAGGGGAGACATTTCAACCTTCCAGAATAACCACAAAAGAATCAGCAAACCACCTAACCATGAATAGTTGGTGGGGGGACGGGGCAGGGGAAAGCAAGTGGATCCATTACGATCCGTGTGCTAGAGACCAGGTGTGTGGGGTGAGCAAAAAAGAGGGAGGGGCAATTGCCTTCCTGCTCTCTTGTGGGTTTCCTAAAGGCACCTGCTTGGCAGCTGTGGGCAAAGGTAGCTCTTTGGTCCAACTCAGGAGGGCTCTTGCACAGCGATTGGATTTTGGAGAGGAGCAGTAGATGGAGAAACTCTTGGGGTTCTGATAGATTAGATCAGAAAGCTTCAATAATTTGCACGGTTGACTTTGTCCTCTTCTTCTGATCAGCCTATTCCAAAGTCTGTGTAGTTTCGGACAGACATATGATCAAAAAGCAATGGAATAGTTACCATGGAAGGGGTAGGAACGCATTAAAAAGTTGCCCAAGTCAAAAGTGCAGTTTTGCCATATCCCCCCCTGTGGATTCCCCTCCCCTTGGGCAAACCCAACTTGGAAGAAGCAGGCCTTTGAAGAAGTCAGCTTTCCCCCAAGAAGAATCCAACAGAACAGACCATTCAGAGCAACATTGCTTTTCTTTTAGCAAGCTCTACAGTCTGGTAGACAGAAGCGCTCCAGACCCTTCAGCCTGTCAAAGGGTGAAAACTCCTATTTGCATCAGCCCCGTTTCCAGACCAAAGATTCTGGGATATTTTTATCTAAACATGCCTAAGATTATGCCCTTGCTCTGAAATAACTTGTCACACGCCAGCTATTCTGAAGCAAATGTGTGATTTTCAATGCCACCCCCATACACACCAATCATGCACCTCATTGAACAGAAAGTTAACCTTGCAATGGATTTGCCTGCACTTGTAGAAAGCTGGCAACAGAAAGGTTCAGAAATACTAACGAGTTGGCGAGGGGTTTGTGAGGGAGTGGAGTGCAAATGCAAGAGTCATGTGCTTGCATTTTGTGTCCGTGCATTTACACGCATGTGTGCTAGAGTGCCCTGATGTAACTTCTAGAGAGGCTAGGGAAAAGACATCCGTGCAGGTGACCTGACTATTTTTAAAAGGGATCCCGAGGTGCATAAATGAATGAATAAATGAGGGAGTCTAGTTTTTCAGAAAAATTGGTCTGTTTTGGCAAATAGTACAGACCCTTGTAGGATGTGCGCACAAGCAACTTGCAGCTGGAAAATTTGGCCTATTTTCTATGTTCAAGGTCTTCCGAATTTCTGTTCAGTTTATCTCTTGCAACCTTCATAGAACTGATGTAACAAATGGATTCTGAAGTTTCCCTTCTCTGTCTCTCTCTGTCTCTCTGTCTCTCTCTCTCTCTGTCTCTCTCTCTCTCATACACACACGCACGCACGCACACACACACAGAGATTGAGAGAGAGAGACGCACGTTCCCAAGGCGCTCTGTGTAAATCCAGTGCCAGCCTCACTCTATCAAGGCTGACCAGGGCTTTGGAAGGCTATGCAAAAGGCAATCCAAGTGTCGTGTGCCGAGAAGCTTCCGCGTGTGTGTGCGTGCCTTCATGCATCTCCTTCCTGAGCACTGCGCTTGGCAGCCCCTCCGAACACTGCACTGCTGCATCGAGGCAGCCTCTCAACTTAGAATCCCTTTGCCAAAGGAGAAAAAAAAAAAAAAAAGGCTGCAGGCAGACGGAGCCCTTACCGCATTCCTTCGGCACCTCATCTTGCCTCTTGGGGAACCCGCTTCAGCCATCTCCCTTGCACGCAGGAGCCGATTACCTTGCCCAGATGTCAATGCGGCATCAGTGAAATAGGACCCGTGTCTCATGAGGCACTTAAAAATTGCCAGGGATAGACGGCCTCCTACACAGTAGCTTTTCCTGGTGCAGCATCACTGCCCAGGAGACAGGGAAACTCCTTGCTCGTATCAGTTCCATGGGTCACACATGTTCCCATAATCCACTAATCCCCGACTAAAGCTGTCTGGCCGATAATCCGGTCTTCTGCCACGGTAAGGCATGGGTGCCAAAACTGTGAATGGCTGTTGGCTGTGCTAGCCGGCAAGAGGGAGGGAGGGAAAGGGGAGAAGGAAATGTTCTGCAGCCAAGAACAGCCGTGCATTTTTAAGGTGGAATGCAAGAGATGGGAAGCACATTTATTTTCCGCTGCCGTGCTCACCCACAGAGCGACCGAGAACCCTGGAACCCTCCTTTTCAGGACGGGCAGAGGAAGCCAAAGCTTTTGTGCACAAAGAACGCCTCAAGATGCCAGTGGGCACCACAAGTGTTCTGCGTGCAGCTTGAGGGTTTCATGGCAGCCAAGAAAGAAGTGTTGGACTGAATTCAGGAGGTGACAGGGGTGAAGGGTAGATGGTCGTGGTGGGGAAGGACACCAGGAGAAGATGCCAGGATGCAATTAGGCAAATTTGTGGAGGAGAAGGCTCTCCATGACGGCTAGTCCTGATGGCTCTACGCTACCTCCAGGATCAGAGACAGTTGCTGGGGAACATGGGCACAGGCAAACTGTTGCGCCTTGTCCTGCTTGTGAGTTTGCTCTGGACAGTAGGACTCTTCCTATGCTCTTATGAGGATCCAAAGGTGCAGGGAGCTGTGCTTTTCCACATCAACAAAGCATCTCCAGCAGCTTTCACCTCCACTAGGAAAAGGTCTCTGGCCATAATTGCCCATTCCTGACCAGGCTACCCCAAACTACTTTGCACTGCAACCAGGATGCATCCCACTGAGATATTATTGCTGGGAAACTCCACTTGTGACTGCCTCCTCTGCAACTGTGCAGGCAAACTCAGAGGGAAGGTGCACAACTGAGAAGCCTGGAAGATGAAGTCATAGTTCCTGCAAATGAAAAAGCATCCTGAAAGCCCAACCCCTTTACTCCAGGCATGACCCTAAGTCCCCAGTAGCAGAAGAACTAAAGAAGGACTTACAGCTACCCTTTGCAGAGTCATTTTGACTGACGTCCATGTATCCAGCCGCCTGTCCAGGATTAGGATAAACTTGCTGTCGGATTTGCGCTGGCTAAAACATGAGAAAAGAGTGGGCAGAGGGAACAATGTGCACTGCTTACATCTGCCCCAGAGGCACAAATCAGGCAAGCAATTCCCCATTCCCAAGTTCTAGAAATGGCTCTCTGTGCATAAGCATTCATTGCCACTACAACCACTCACAAGAAATGACCCCTGAAGATTATCTCTGGCAAGGGAGATGTTCTGGAAAGTGGCTGTGGATGGGCTAGGGCAATTTCATAAGAATTTGTGCCCTCTGCATTCATAGTCAGAGAATGAGAATAGCAGTTGGAAGGAGCCATGACGGCCATCAGGCCCAACCCCTGCACAGAGAGTGGCAGGACGACAGTTCATATCATCCCACTCGGATGTTGCATATCCCTCGGAGAGAAAGAAAAACTGGAACTGGAGACTTCCTACATCAGTTTTTTAACAATCCATTTACTGTTTTTCTTTCTGGTTAAAGAGCACAAAGTTGAGAGAAGGAAGACAGGGTGAATTTTCCCAGTGGAGGCATGTAAGCAGTGGGGTCCCACAGGGATCTGTATTCAGACCAGTACTGATCCCACTATTTGTTCATAGATGAGCTGGAATTAGCAGCAGACAGTGAGCTGAGAAAGGCGCTGATTTTGCCCGGGGTGCTCTGGCATCCACGCTCTGTTTAGGAGCTTCCCATGGGCAGCTCATGTCCACCGCTAGACTGGATGAACATTTAGACACTAGTAATGGGATGGTCCATAAAAACTTTGAATAGATACATAGATAGATAAGACAGATAGATTGATAGAACCTTTCATCTAATCCAACAGGGCTCTTCTTGTGTTCATGATTTCTTCTGCATCACAGTTTTCAGCCAAGGCTTTGTCTTTTTCGAACACGCTCAGTGAGCATGGCTTGCGCCATTTGGCTGGAAAACCATTCCCTCCACCGAATTCTCGGGGCACTTGTGTGCAGCATGGATGATGTTCAAGCTGGGCACCTCCAGCACCTAATTTACATTCTTTTAAGCTCTGGTTTTCTCGAGCGTTTTCATCTCCCAGTCTGTGCTGCCTTCCAGCCGCGACTTAAATCTGTATTTGTGATCTTTGTGTTACTGCCAGGTTCTATTTTCTTAATATTTTTTTCATTTAGCATTGTACTTTAAACTTTTTCTATTGCATTTGATTATGTTGAATTTTATGCTTTTAATGGTTGAGAGCTGCCCAGAAACCTTTGTCCACTGAGTGGTTTAGAGCTGTAATAAATAAATGTTGGCTGTCCCCTTTCCACAGCACTCAGCTCTGCCAGTGAAACGGCAAGCACCACACATGTGCAAAGTTAACACACACATGTGCACACACCCTCGCCCTGCTGTGGAAAATCACTCATTTGCTTTCATCCAGGCTATAATTCCAAGAAACCGGTTCCCAGTGTACTCGTCAGAAAATTAATGAATGGGTTGCTTGGAGGACACCTGCTGCCTGGAGTTCAGGCCCCATATTCAGGCCCCATGTTCCACCAAGTCCAGCAAGTCTGAGGCAGCCCTTGGGTTCCCTTAGATCCACGCTCCAGTGGTGGCACAGAGCTAGAAGGACCATCTCAGGAGGATGGGAACTGCATGTGCACAGCGGCAAACAGGAAAGCACAGAGGCTTGTGGTGGTGCCACAGAACTGCCCTTGCAGGACCTCAAGATGCTGAGGCTGCAAGGAGAAGAAAGGGGAGCCGCTAAAGGCAGGACTGGTGCGTGGCCTGAGCACCCAAATTGCACAGCACATGGACCAGCAGAAGCTTTGCTCATCCTTTCTGTCCCTCTGTAGGGGAGACAGTCTTCTTCGCTCTGAGTTTTCTTTTCTATTTAGTTTTGTTTTCTGTTTATTATTCAAAACTTTTATATGCTGTCCTCTATGCGTGGCATCTCAGGATGGCTTACAAACATTGAAATCAAAAACAAATAAACAATTAATAGAGAATAAACAATTTTCTAAGCATAGAACGTCGGAGTGGAAGGGGAGGTGTACTAACAAATACTCTGGCTAAGGATGCTTTGTGTCCAGCAGGCCTACCGTTCAGACCTGCACATCTCCTCCGTGAGGAGCAGCAAATGCTCTCAGAGCACCAATAATTTCCAACCTGCACTATTAAGGGAGGCACTTCTGCTGTATTAGTGGTTCAATCGCAATGATGATTCTGACTAGTCCCCCCCCCGCCCACTTCCCCTTGGGTTCTTCCTGCTTCCTGGAGGCACTGGCTGGAATGATTACGCACAGGTGTGTTAAAGAAATGCATGTTGACTTTTAATTATTAGCTTGGGAAGAAACATATTTGCAAAAGAAACTAACCAGCAAAACTTGTCAGATGTGTGTGCGTGTTTTAAATTTCACATGTGTGGCTTTCAGTTTTAAAGAAGCCCCCCTTCTCTTTGCCAAGTTTCTTGTCCACAGTGAACATGGCTAGATGCTTTCTGTTACCTTTGGCTCCTCTCCCTCTCTCAGTTTGAGGTGTTCCAAGTGTGTAAAGAGATGACTTCCATAGCTCAGCCTCCCTTAGCATGGTTACCTTGATGCCTATTCTGCACTGAAATATCCCTCCACTGTTACAATACAGACTAATGCTACAAATAAATAAAAACCAGACATGTTCTACTCCCTTGTAAACAGCAGCAGATGCAGTTGCCTCAATAGAGTCTGGGAGAAAGTGGTGTGGGAAGAAAGTTAAAAAGCTGCCAGTGCTAGGGGAAATGGGGAAATGTCTGTATTGTTGCCACATGCAGATCAGAAGTGTAGCTTTCCTTCTTTAGGGACTACAGAAAATAAGCTAACATGTAACATTGTATGTATTTGCTATAACTCCAAAATATCTTAACACAATTACAGTTTCTGAAGATAATAATACATCTTTTTTCCTTGGCATTTGGAATTCTTTCTGCTCTTTCTAAATCACTTTCTCCTTCATACCTGTGCCTTTCCTTCTCATTCAATCATCAGAACTTTCTTGTGGAATAAAAAACTATCTGATTTTAATCTTGTGCTCTTCTCCAAGTAGCTCACGGTGGCATGTTTGGTCGCATCCTCACATCAACCCTGTGAGGTAGGATAGGCCGAGAGACAGTGGCTGACCTAAGGGCTGGATGGGAATATAAGCTTGGAAAGGACTCTGTGAGCAACATCTTGGAATTGACCATTGTGATGAGCAACCTGCGTCTCCCACATGAAGAACATCAAAAAAGAAAATCAAGATGCAACCTGCATCTTCTGCGCCATTTCCCTTCGACTCATAACCCGCCTCGTAACCGTTCCCACTGCAGAATGCCAAGAACGCAAAACAGCTCAACACCTCTGGGCGTCAACCCAAAGGCAAGATTTGTACCTTGGGATCCAAGTTAAGTAGGTTAACACCTTTGTCACAACCTCCTCGGGCATTTGGTTGAAATGGGAATTTTCCGGAAGGGTTATGATCCAGCCATTTTCCTTTCCTCGCCCACCTGGGTGGGGCAAAAGAGAGAATGTGGCAGCAGGATGCACAGAAACCTCAGATGAGAGGCTAGTCCCTCCAACGATGCTGAGAACTCTTGTGGGTTAGGATTTTGCTCACGTTTCTGCTCCTGACCCGTTTGGGACTTATATTCCATTTGTGTCTATGCCTTTCTTCCTAGGGTGGCCATGTACCTGTTTGGAATGTGTCCCCTGCTTGCAGGGCTGTGACGTCAGCTTTGAGGATAAAGAACTGTAAGAAAGGCGCGCCCAGAAGCTGCCCATGAGCAAAACATCTGCATGGCCCAACTAAGTTGCCTGGACAAATGAGGGCCAGCCATTCAAAATGTGCATCTATACACTGGGATGTCAAGATCAGGCCAGGCTCAATCTCTCTTGGGATCTCTGGACTTCTTGTCCTCACTTGGCACTGGCCAGGAAACAAGGCAAGTGGTGTTCAATGCGCAGGAACACCAGTGACTTCGTTGCATGAAAGAAGCAAATTATGCAATTGTTTGCGCAAAGCACACAAGGCCCGCCAGGTCACATGTGTGGAAGCAGAACTGTGCTGGAAGTTGCTTCCTGTTGGACACCCATGTGAATGCTTGGGCAGAGAGAAAATAAGCCAGCCTAGGGAGCTGAGGAAATACACCCCATTCCCACCCCCAGCTGGGCTATTTGCCTATCCTGATCTATACATAAGTTGTGTCTGCAAAGCAGTGCCCACTGTTGCCGCTGTTTTCCTTTCAGCTCCTGCTCAAGTGGCTGCTCTCCACCACCTCCACTTCTGCACCCACAGAAGGCTGTGGAGCAGCATCGCAGTGAGAAGCAAAAATGCTTACCAGAAAGATACGCAAACTCTTTCATCAAGTCATCGGCAATGTCCTTTGCACGGGTTGGGAGAGCTGATTCTAGCAAACAGGAAAGGCATCCGTTAATCCCTGTGCAGTTCCCGGCCATATTTTTCAGCCCTTGCCTAGTCCAACTATCTATAGTCACAGCCAATCTCCCTTCGTCACATTCTCCCCTTGCCTTGTCCACCACTGAGCTTCTTCAGAGCACCTTCTTGTTGGCTCTTTCATTAGTTCCTCATCTCCCATGCCTCATTCCTGTTTTACCCCCACCGTTCTTTCACGCCCTCCCCACACCTTTGCCTCTGGGTCCTCACCCATGCAACAATGCACATGCCTTGGAATCATCCAGTCCATGCCCTCCTATCCCAAGACTGCTTCCCAAACCACAGCCAAGCATGTCAAAGGACTTCATGTCCACACACAGCCCAGTCTGAGGTCCTTATTTCCAGCTCTGTGATCCTGAGGTCCATTTTTGCATGACGGGGTTCAGAACCAGTAAACCACAGTACAAAAGTGTGCCATTTTCTTAGTTAAAATGGCCATGAGCTGCCATGATTTCCTCAATCAAGCCAGGTGTGTGGCATCTGGCCTGAATGGTGCCCAGCACATAGCAAGCAAGCAACGTCCTTCTGTGCAGCAGTGCATTTTGCAACTGGATGGGAATAGCACACTGCATTATCCCCAGCTATGGAGACTCTCCCACAGGGCCAATGTAAGACAACTCAATGCTGACTGATTATACACATACGTATTGCTGCTACTACTCTTAATAGCAAACAGTTGACAAGGTATCAGCTATAGTCCAATAATCTTTCTGGACCCTGACCACATTCTAAAGCTGGCTGACCCTTGAGTTTTAGTGATGTAGCAGAAACTCTGCACTTCTGCTTTGCTGTGATCCCCTTTCAGTGAGACCTTGTCCCTTTCCAATTGCACATATATCTTCATATGGGTCATTCTGGGAGGACAGTCAGAAAATAGATCTGTAAAATAGACGAACTAAATCAATATATTCTCAGGGGACCAAGCTCTCTCCTTCCCCTGGAAAATGTACTGTGCCCATTCTCTGTATTCCTCACGGACCAGTTTTTTTCGCCTGATGATGCCCCAGAAAGGTGGATTGTGAAGAGAGGCTGCTTTCAAGCAAGCATCTGGATGCAATGCTTCAGGGGAGGCTGTGGCATCTTTCCTGATGGGCTGGCTGGGTTGGGGGTTGGTGGCACAGCTTTCTGGTGGTTCTGCTCCTACCTGGCTGGCCGATCCCAGATGCTGTTCCCAGGATTTTGTGGCTCTGTGCCATGGGGGCCCGCAGGGTTCCATTTTATCCTCCATGCTGCTCAATATCTACATGAAACCACTGGGTGGCGGGGTCATCCAGAGACCTGGGCTGAAAAGTCGTCAGTATGCCAATGACACCCAGCTCTACCTCTCGTTCTCATCCAATCCAGGTGAGGCAGTGACTGCTTTAAACAGGTGTCTGGATGGTGGGACAGACTGGATGGGGGCCAATAAATTGAGGCTCAATCCAGATAAGACAGAAGTGTTGCCAGTGGGTGAGCTGGCTGTTCAGGTGAGTGATACTCACCCTGTCATGGACGGGGTTGCACTCCCCCTAAGGGACAGGGTACGCAGCTTGGGAGTATTCCTTGACCCTGAACTATACCTGGGATCCTTCAGCTAAAGCTGGTCCATAGCTGCAGCCTTACCTGGACAGGACAGGCCTAGCAACAGAAACTCATGCACTGGTAACCTCCTGTTTGGACTACTGTAACACACTTTATGTGGGACTGCCCTTGAATACAGTCCAAGCATTGCAACTGGTTCAAAACAGAGCTGCCAGATTGCTCACTGGGACTGGGAGATGAGAACAAATTACTCCAGCCCTATATCAGCTAGGCTGGTTATCAGTTGAACCTGGGACTGATTTACGGTGCAAATGATGACATAGAAAGCCCTAAGTGGTTTAGGGCCTGGCTGTCGAAGGGAATGTCTCCATCCATATGAGCCTGCCCAGCCATTAAGATCATGAGCAGAGGTCTTCCTTTGGGAGCCTTCCTTGAGAGAGGTGAGGATGGCCAGTACAAGCAGAAGGGCCTTTTCTGCCATAGCACCCCAATTGTGAAACTCACTCCAAAGAGGTGTTCCTGGAACCAATGATTTATCTGTGCCGGCACCAGGCCAAAACCCTTTTATTCACCCAGGTTTTTAATTGTTAATTGGTTTTTCAATTTTTATATCAAGTACTGGCACTAAGGAATTTTTAATAATTGGTTCATCGCTTGTTTCTTATTTTTTTTGTGTAAACCATCATGAAATGTTTAATGAATGATGGTATTTTTAAAAATTAAAATAAAATAAATGCAACACCTCAGGGCAGTGAGTGGAAAGCTATGTGCAGTGTCAACTGCGGTGAATATCTCATCAGAGGTCTGTGCTCAGGTCCGTCTGTGTGGAAGCGGAGATGCTGCAGGAGTGCCGGGATGCAGGACCTGTGGTCCAGGGAGAGGCGCATGCAAGTGGCGGGGCCCACTCACTTCTCTCTGCAGTCCGCCGCCTCCCCTTTGCATGGTTGTCAACATACACGCAGCTCAGGCACAAGTGGGGGCAATTCTGCCCCCTCCTCCGTTCAACGTGCCATAAATAGCTCAACGACCTCACGCTCGGCAGGCTAATATAAATTAATGTGCGGGGGGTGGCGTGGCACCCTGAGCTTGGGTTTTATCCGCACAGCTGGGCCGAGGCCAGGCCAGTGCAAGATTACAGAGTCTGCTCAAGTTGGAGACACACTGTGTGCTTAATTAATTGTGTTTAAAGAAGGGAGGCCACCAGGGAGTGCTGTGCTCTCCTCCCAGAGCAGCCTACGCCATCTGCAAACAGAAAGCGCACCACACACCTGTTGAGCCAACAGAAAAACTCATTATTCTTCTGGATAGCCTTCAACTGCTCTTTGCCGAGTGCAACTCTCATTACTTTTCAGGAATACAAGGGACAGTGGAGGGTTTTGTCAAAGGGTTGGTGGAGAAGCCCATGTTTTACCCAGAGCCTATCTTTTGATTCTGAAGGAGGATGTGGGAATGATGCTTAATGAAGTCATCAGAACAGAACGCTGGATTGCTACTAGACTGTGGCCTGGCTCAGCTTGCAGGGTTAACATGCCGGGACCTTTTGACTAGTTGGACTGAATACACATTCTGGCACACCTCTGAACTTGCACACAATCCACACACCACAGGTGGAGGAAAACAAGTTTCCCCGAACACAAGGCTGTTGCAGTAGCAAATTTCCTGGTGACCTGGCCTGGGATTAAGACCAAGTAACTTCACAAAGGACCAGATCCTGATGGAGAAATGGAAGCTGCTAGGAGAGGTTTATTGATTTGCAGACAGAATGTTTCTCCAGATGCTGGAAGAGGAGCTCCTGGCAAATCTTGAGCTGGTGGTCTTGGAAGACATCCTGTGGGCTCTTTCCCGCTTTTGGTTGCAATCTCAGGTCCTTCCTTGGGGGGATTGTTGCAACAGGTACTTGGACTTCAGCATAGAGCAGAACCCGACTGGTGTTTTCCCTCTCTACTTGAGGAAGTGCATCGGCCCACAGGGCCAAAGCTCATTTCCAAAGGGGGGAACAACACAATCTCTGCAAATTTCCCCAAGGACGTTACATTCCAGTGCTCCCAACCCCACACGCAGCACTGCGTTTCAACCCTGTAACACTCCTCGTCAAGTGTTACGGCAGTTCGGCGGTGCATCTCACCGGGGGAGCAACAGTGCATCGAAGGAGAAAAGCCAGCTTGCTGGCTGGGCCACTCTGAGTCGTAGGCCATTTTTCTGCCTAAACTTGCATGGTTTGTGCCCTTAAGTCAGATCACTCGCTCTTTCTCTGCTTGTCCTACCTCACAGGGTCTTGTGAAGGCAGCATGTGAGACGGAAGGAAACAGATCCTTCTGCCCTCTCCGCTTTTCCTCATGTCTGCCCAGCAATGTAAGCAAGGCAGGTGGTGCTCCAGGTCTTGCCAAGTGCACCCTCCAGATGCTTCGGATTCCAACTTCTATCAGCCACATGCAGCACGGCCAGTGGTCAGAGATTAGAGAAATTGTAGTCCAAAACATCCGGAAAGCACCAGCTTGCTTACCCGTGGACTATAACTTCTGGAGAGCTCTTGGTTGGGGGAAGCCTACCTGGGATCAAGACTCATTGAAATCAATGGGGTTTACTTCTGAGTAAACACAGTTGCACAGTAAAGCTTCCCACAAGAGACAAGAGCCCTAGTTCTGTGGTTGGAGGGCAGATTCAGCGCCCCTTCCTCTGCTAGAGTCACTGGCTAGCCTAGCAGTATGATCATACCCCACACCAGAGGGGACTGTGTCCCCAGAGATTCCCCCCCCCCCGCCCCCCACAGCAGGGAGCTTTGCTAGATGCTTGATTTTCAGTTGTGCGTCTTCCTGGGAAAGGAGGAGCCATTTCTCCCCATAGCTGTGACCTGCAGCCTCTTTCCTTCCAAGCCATAAGCCAGGTCCAAGCCATTCCTCAACTTCGCAACTAATAAAAATCCAGTTCAAGTCCCTGTAATTAAGACTTAAGGATAAGAGGAATGGGGAAAATATAATTACAGATTTTATTGCCCAGCCCAAAGCCACCCATAGACTTCAAGTCCAAATCCAGCCCAGTCATACATCTGAGTGGCCAAGCCCCACTGATTTCCATGGGTTTTACTCCTGGGTAAGTCTCGATGCAGGATCATGGCCTTAGGGTGTAATCCCGCATGCCCTTATATGTCAGTAAACCCCACTGAACCTGGTAGAGCTTGCTTCTGAGAAAGACATGTATAGACTTGTACTGTGAGCAGGAGTTGGCTTGGTTTTAGCTACACGATACTGGCCAGAGTTAGAAAATAATTGAAGTGCAGCGAATGGACCTGCCCTGGGTTGCTGGCAGTGATGCTCTTCCCCCAAACACTCCATTCCATCTCCAGCTTCTTGAGAGAGGAGGGCTGCAACAGCCAGTCTGGATTCCGTGCCCACTCTCTTGGGATTCCCCAAAGCACCATAAGTTGTTGTCCCTGTTCTTTTTGTTTGCACTTCTACAAAAACAAGGGGTCTCCTGAACCTCTGGGGTCCCCTACCCGTGCAATTTTATCTACCCAAGACACACACTTGGACAATTTTAGGATGTTCTGGGGTAAGTGGGTTGAGTCTCTGCTTCACCCTGGGAAGAGGAAACACCATCCTTTCCCACTCACTTGTTTGCCCCGGGTGGATAAAGTGCACTGAAGGCATAGCTAACCACGCTGTCTTGAGTATCAGCCTTTCTACAGGGTTCTCTCCTCTGGGCAAGGATATATTTCCACTTCGCTGGGCCAGAACAGAGTAAATATGAAGCGGAAATGTGAGTACACGCCTAACAATACCGTGTCACCGATGGAAAAAGCCAAGCACAAAACGGAGATGCAAGGGATAACAACGCGAGAGTAAAATGATACAAGGATTTGACCGAGGACAGCTGATCCATTGCCGTGCAAAAGTGCTTTGCAGCAGAGAGCGGTCTGCTTCGCAGGGCGTTGTCTAACTGAAGCAGAGGGGGGCACGGCAGAGGGTTCGAGAAGGAACCAGGCACACCCGAAGCCTCGACATCTTCTAGAGGCCTTTGGCAAACCACTGTGATCACACCCTGCATTTCCTCAGACGAGTTCTCCAGAGCAGGGAGCAATTTAATTTGGGTGGCACAAAACTGTAGAAGGGAATCCCACTGAGAGTGGAGGTGGCAGAGGGGCATTTATTTCCAAGAGCATAAAAACTTGCAGAGCTGAACACGGGCAGAGTAGTTCACTGCAGCTTTGTTGCACAGATACAGAAAAGCTAGGCACCACGGTCTCCTTGGGCAAGCACCCCAATGCCGTGTTGCCCAGGCTACACCAGACCTTCTCAGCTTCGGTAAACTCTGAATTTGAGACCTGGGCCCTGCCTAACATAAGCCTCATTGCACCGTGGCAGCTTTCCAGCCTTGCACATAAGGTTGCTGGTTCAGCCTTGGCTCATCCATCAATATGCATTGGCCAAAGTCTCAGGAGATGTTACCCTGGACTGATCCTGTTTCCTCACTCCTGCCGCAGAAAATGCCAATGGAGGCATATCGGAATGAGTGGCTGGGTTGAGACAATTGGCAGGGAAAAAAGCCATGGGAGCATTTTCCCCCTGTTCCAGGCACATGACTGCCATTTGCCAAATTGCCCTTGCAGTGTGTGGCTACCTGTTTCCTCTGAATCCAGCAAGGTGCACAGAGGCGGCTCCGGGGTTCTGCTTGTTGGAGGGTTCTGGATTAGAGTTAGGGTTAGGAACCCATCCACACCACTCACACTGCCTGGTTCAGGTGACATGGGAAGCTGCATGTCATGTGGGGTTTTGGAGAGTCACATGATGCATGACCAGCATATGAATGGTGGGGTGAAGAAGCCACGGGGGTTTCTTTTCCCCTTGGGATCATGCACACCTGGCCAGTGCTCAGGTTCATACCTGAGTGGGTTCTTGATGAAACATGGGTTATCTTATCTGAACCCAACTGTGCTAACAAGCCATGGCTTGTTAACTATGAACAATCCATGAGGAGAACCTGTAGTCTGTTGTTGGGCTGTGAAGTATGGTTTGTTTATCATGGCTTGTTATCTTCACTTGGTTCAGACAACATAATTCATGATCCAATGACAACCCACACTTTGAGCCATTCTCAGCCCTTGAGTGCCCATTTTCAGGTTTTCCCATTCCAAGCATTGCTTCACTTCAGTGAAACTGTCACCTTCTCAGCTTCTCATCAAGTTATAAACCTGAACTAGGAGTCGGTGAACTTTGGGAAGAACTTTCTGACTGTCACAGCCATATGACAATGGGACCACTTTCTGAGGGAGGCGGTGGGCTCTCCCACACTGGAGGCACCCAAGCTGCAGCTGGGCAGCATCTGGCAGAGATGGCCCCTACCGACTCTACAGTTCTATGATGCTGAGAGTCCATGGAAAGACAAGTCCCCCACTGCCTCTGGCTACCAGCAGAGTTGCATGTTGTCGGCCGAGACAGCATTTTTGGTGCATTTGGCATTGTTCAGTTCCATATTTAGATGAAAATAGAATTAAAACAGAGATTTCATACCTCACCATATACTGAACAGTTACGCCCTTCCTTATAACCAAGGGTCTGTTATGCTGTTCTGATGAAGCGAGTCCTACTCAATGCAATCTAACTGCTACCTGGTGAGTACATGGAAGGGGAACCAGCTCCATCTTGTTCTTTGCCTTGGGACAAGAAGGGTGTAGACCAGCCCTGCCCTGGACAATGCCTACCTCTTAGGCAGTCCCAGGCACGATGGTCAAAGAGCTTTGTACAAGGATATCAGTGCCTCCTAGTCCTGAGGATTCCATGCTGCCTCCAAGGTTAAAGACAGCAGTGGCTGAGGAACATGGGTGAGATAGTGCTGTTGCACCCATGTTCTCTTTATGAGTTTCCTATGGGCAGCTGGTTGGTCACCAGGGCAACTAGAATGCTGGACCAGATAGACCTTTGGCCTGATCCAGTTCAACTCTTCTCATGTTCTTCTATGGTCAACACACTGTCAAGGCTGTCACAGACAAAAGCCACACTCAAAGGAGGTATGCATTCCTCTAACTCTCATTGATTGTGGCTCATCACAGCACAGATTACCAATAAAACAAGACAAAAAAGATCCATGACATTCCATCAGTTTTTACAACTCAGATTGCCTTCTTCCCACGCCTGCCTGCTGTCACTCTTAAAAAAATATTGCATTAAGCCATTAGGACAATGGGGAGCAGAATTATGATTGCAGCTAATGAGACACATATGTAGGATGTAGGATTTTAATTGTCCCATGCAGCCTTCCCCACCTGCCCCTTCCTCTTTCAGATGCCTCCTTCACAAGGCAGGGACGGGCTAGAGCATCTGAAATCCTTTGGGAAACAGCTGCCCTGCATTTGGAAGGCTCTGAAATAGCATCCAAGATATCTATATTTAATGGGATGCCCAGCTGTGTGCTTCAGGTAAAAGAATTTGTACTGGGCTTGGTTGAGGGGCAGGAAGACAACACAAACATGTGTAAAGGCACTGAAAAGGTTGTGCTACCATGAATGAGGTTTGCAAAGGGGTATGTTTCCGGATGAGGGAGTTTAAATCTGGATTTGGTACACTCCTACCAGGGTGTACATTTAAGTTATGCATTAAAATATTTTCTGACCTTATTAGGGAGACAAAGATAGCCTTCCAAAGTGTCAGATAAAACAAAGAACAGAAATGAGCACAAGAGCAGATTTAAAAGCCCAATCATAAAAGAGCAGCTATTAAAACAAGAATACTGAGCTGTAGTAAAATGTCCATGAAATATTATCCACTGAAAACTCAGGGCAATAAATGGCCTCCACTGGGACCCTAAAAGCTAATAAAAGATGGTGCCAAGTAAGCTAACATAGATGGTGCTACCACCAAGTAGGCCCGTCTACTTAATATGCAATTACCTTTAAAAGTTACGTACAGAATAATAACAGCAGCCATTGCCCAGATTCCCACTGATGGTGTGTTTGCCCGAGTCACCAAACAGATGCCTCTCAGAAGCCCACAAATAGAACTTGGAGGCAATAGCTCTCCATGACTTTTCCTTCCTGCAGCAAATGGCATTCATTGGTACACTGCTCCTGAAAATGGATGCTCTGCAAGGGACTGCATTTCAGAGTTCTCAGGGGCTGCATTTGAGTGGGGGTGGGTTGAAGGCAAGAGTGGTACATCATGAGATGGCAAGACTCCCAGGAGAAGACAATCAAGCTAGGGAAGGTTGAAAGTAGAAGAACAGGAAGGGCAAATTTGAGATGGATGGAACCCATAAAAGGAGCCACAGCCTTGATTTTAGAAGGGCCGGGTGCATCTTGAAGGGCTTTTGTTCATACAATTGCCATGAGTCACAGACAACTTGATGGCACACACCAGCACACAAAAGGTAAAGGGTAGGGTGAGAAGTTGGAGCGAGGGAAAGCAAGCAACATCAAGTCATGGAATCATACAGTTGGAAGGGACCTCGAAGGCCACCAGGTCTGGCCCTCTGCTCAATGCAGGACTCAAGTCTCCCACCCAGGTTCCAGCCAAGGCCGACCGCGCTTAGTTTCCGGGTGTGACTGAACACTTCAGACTGTGTGTGAACCTGCCTCAAGACCTCACAAGGCCTTGAGTTTCCCAAAGTACATGCCACCACCTCACTGGCATTACTAAAAAAGAAAGAAGCAGAGGATTTCCAGCTCCCCAACCCAATGGTGATGCCCTGAAGAGTACAGGAATGGAGTACAGCACGGAAGCGGGAATTCACCCGCGGCCAGATGCATGAACTGTATTCATTCCCATTTCCTAAACTGAGCTGAAATGTAAGCAATGCAATACCTTCTCATTTGATCTTGCTTAAATTGTTGGTCTTATTATGGATTAATACTACACAGGGAGAAGGCACAGTGGCGACTTCTGGGTCCTAACACTTAGGAATTCAACTTTTCAGCACGCCCTGGCTTCCTTCGGATGAGAGGTTCCTTCCTTTGAACCCCAGCACCTGCATATTTTCTGCTCAAGCAACAGCTTACCCTCGCATGCCACTGGCACCGCCAACTTCTCAGCCAGCCCCTGCTCCTCTGCCTTACCCGACCTGCAGGGTTTGTTCATTTAAAAGGAAATCGGGGTCGCTGTTCTTGGGAGAGAAACCGCGCTGGGTGTCCCTACAGCTTTCCGCGGATCTCTGCCGCCTCAGTCGAATGCAGAAGAGCACCCCAGGACGAGTATGCCCCTCAGTCAGTTGGCAACCATCTCCATTTCCACCAGAAGCGCACCTGTGTCTCGAAGCTGGCAGCTGAATGTGCAGTCGGTCCTGCACACGAGCCAAACCGAGGCGGCCCGAACCTCCCGCGGCGGCCCCACCCCGCACACCCGGTCTCGGCGGACCCTCCCCGCCCGAGGCTCCCCGACCCCGCGGGGTGAGGCACACGGCGGTGCCCAAGGCCGGGAGCCGCTCCGCAGCCGCGCGCCTCGGGCCCGGGCCCGCCACCCGCCGGCAGTCCCGGGCTGCATTGCAGCAGCTGCCCAGGCGCCCCGCGCCCCGCTCGCTCGCTCGCTCACCGGCGGCAGCCGCGGCCTCGGCCCGGGCGGCGGCGCGCAGCAGCTGGTAGTACAGGTGCATCTCTGCCTCCGAGATGCGCGTCGGCGGCAGGTGCAGCTCCGGCGCGGGGGTGGCCAGCGCCATGCCCGCTGTGGCGGCGGCGGGCTGGAGGCTACTCGTCCATCCGCCGCCTCCTCCGCCGTGGAGCGCGTCGCGGGCGCCCCGGCCCCAGCGCCGCCTCCCCTCCCGCTGCTCCCTCGCCGGGCAGCCCGATCGCGAGCGAGAGAGCCGCCGGCTCGCCCTTGGCGTGCCTCGCCCGCCGCCCGGAGACTGCCCGGCTCCGACGCCGGGGCGCGCAGGCACGGCGCGTCCCGGCAAGGAGAGCGCCCGGGCGGGGCGGGGCGGGGCGGGGCCGCCGCCGGGGCAGCCTCGGCCGCGGGCGAGTCCCCGGCCGGCTGGCCCGGAGCAAGCGCGACGCCGGAGACGCGCGGTTCACGGCCTGCCCGGCCTCCGCGCAGCTCCGCCGGGCTCCAAGGGGGCGGGCGGCAGGTGCCTCGGCACAGCCCAGCGGGAGAGCTGCGTCCGTCCGTCCGTCCGCCCGCCCGTCTCCGCGGCACCCCCTGGCGGCTGCCCGCGGCCGCGGAGACGCAAGCGGGACGCTCCGCGCGGGCCTCGGCGTCACTTCGCACCTGGCCCATTCCGGGGCGCGGGGGACGGAAGGGACGCCCGGGAGCGGCTCGCGCTCCGAGACCAGCGGAGGTCTTCTCCGTGGTCTCGCCGCAGCCGGGAGAGGAACATCCGCAACCCTATCTTGTTTGTTCTGCAGAGCGCAGGAGTATTCTATGTGCAATTCTTTCGTTGTTGGTATTACTGCTGCCACACAACTATCGAGCCTCTTTTCCTGTCGCCAGGAGCTCCGGGCGGCTCACAGGGCCCCTCCTGGCCGGGCAATTCTCGCAATGCGTTGTCCTTTTGCCTGCCGGAAATCTGCAGGCTGACCGGAGGCGCTGGGCACGGAGCCTCCCTCAGCAGCGGCCACGGGGGCCGGAGGGGCCGGACAGCGGGGCTCGGCTGCCGCGTGGGCCGTGAAGCCCAGCGTGTGGCCCCGGCCGGCCCCAGTTCTCAGCCTAACCTGTTTCGCAGGAGAGGATCGAATACGGAGAAGAGCAACTAACCTCGCAGGGTCGCTGTGAGGCAGCGCCGAGGGAAGGGGGAACGTCAGCCGCCAGGCTTCCTTGCCAGAGGAAATAAGATGGGACTTGCGAGGCGACCGGGCACGCGGCTGGGGAAGATTCGAGGCGAAGGCAGACGGTTAAGCTGTCGGGAGGCGGAGGAGGAGGAAAAGGGAGGGCGGCAGGGCAAGAGGAATCTGAGACAAGCAAGCCCTCAGCAGCTTTCAGTGCGTACACTGGAAGGAAACGGGGAAACAGGTCGTGAAGTTCAGCAAAGCAAACCCCCACCTTCTTTCTGCACCCTCGAGGAGGTGTGTCGAGAAGGGAAGGGACCCTTCCCCTTTCTCGCTCTCCAGGTGCGCGCCTGCAGCCCCCAGGCTCTTGCTCCAGTTTTGTGGTGCTCGAAGAAGATCTAATGCTGCACGGAAGCGCACTGTCTGGACGTTGGCTCGGCCTGGGGGCTCCACGTGCCCCGTCTGAAACCTTCAGGGCTCCGTCTGCTCCGAAGACGCCAGGCCTGCCTCTGCGAGTCCCAGGCCAAACACTAGGGGGTGCCCTACATCAGCCTTTCGGGGGAGCAGCGCCACTAAAATTGCTCCAGCCCTGGGGGGGGGGGGGTCCTGTTGTACTCCTGGGCCCAGATAGGCGCCCTCTGGTGGGGATTGCGCCTCTTAAGTTCTGAGGATGCTCTTTCGAACTGGGGGGCTGCAAAGGGAACGGCTGTGCTCCAGCCCCATCCTAATGTCTTGAAGATCAGCCCCCACCTCTGCCTCGCAACTGCCATTTCTGAGCAGGTGCTTCTATGCATCTCACCTGCTTGCTGGGAAACAAGTGCTGGGTGACCGGCGATGCTCACTCTGCTAGCCATTTTGCTGTGTGAGAATTGCTGCTTCCCCCCACCATGTGTGTGTGTGGGGGGGGGAACACTCTGCATTGCAGAGGAACTCACTGACCCCTATGGGGAGAATTCAGCTAAATTCTGGCAGAAAAGGGATGCGTGTGCATCTTTGTGTTATTAAAATGCCTGCACCCCTTTTTCTCAGGAAGAACCAAAAACATTCTAAGTCAGGTTACTGTTTGGCATTTGCTGTTACTATAAGAAGTGGGGCTTGCTGTCTTCCCCCAAGAATCTGCCAGTAAGAACTGGTCGGGCTGCCAGGTTAACAGTGTTGGAATCACCCCCATTTGCATGCCAAGACTCACAATAATCCCGCGATCGTTAATATCCTGAAATCAAATGCCATTGGACTGATCCCCTCTGCGGCCTCTCACCTTCTTCCGACTGTGACCGTCCTCATGACCTGCCCGGCTGCTGGGCCCACGTGGCTCGGAACCTATGAAACACTCTGTGTGTGTTCCAAAAACGTGGAGTTGGGGGTGGGAACCCGGCCCGGTCGCATGCTGTCGTCAGCAGCTGCGGGGGGCCTGGGAGATCTTTCAATAAACTGCTGGGGTTCAAGGCAAAACCCTGACTGTGCCTGGTTTTCTTTGCTGCAGCTGCCATTGAGGCTTTTCCGATACCCCTAAACCTTGGGGACCTCTGTGGGTTTAACCTTTCTTAGCACATTAATTCTTATTAAGAAATATTTTCTTGTCTGATAGTTCAGAGCACATGTATCACAATGTTTCTATCAAATTGTTTGAAACAGACAGAGAAACTGTTTTCAGGAAAGAAGCAACCACCCCAGAACCACAATCCACACTGAACCCAGACTCAGTCCAGGAGCATGGGTTACGTTGCATCAACCCAGGGGTTAGACCCTCAGACTGAACTCATGAGAACAGCTCTGAAAAGACCTTCATTGAACATTTTCCCCAGAGCAGTTTCTTCTCTATTACATTGAATGAGAGTGGACTGAGAAAAGGTGGAGAGAATTTTCAACCAACACACGTGGCCTCTGTGCTGGCAAGGAAGGCAACCGCATGCAGGGGCCTTGTTCGGCTTCCGTTCAAGCAGCCATTGCAGATCAAACATTTGATGTGGGTTGTATAAGTAGGGTCCATGTTTAACATAAGACAGGCAAGCCATTGTCTTCATTCTTCTGGGGGGATGTTCTCCTTTTATTATCTATTTTTTATTTTCCAGCAGGAACGAGGGAACTTTTATTTTCTTAAGAAATCATGCATTTAATGGACTGACAAATCTGAAAGGTGAGGTGCAGGGGATGTCCTTTTGGGTGGTAGCAGGGACAAAAAGTGCTGGCATGTCTGTTTGCTGTTTCTGGTGCTGGCATGTCTGTTTGCATGCAAGGAAAACACTGGGCGGCGGGGGGGAGGGGCAGGATGGTGGCTATGCTATTTCTTCATGCAACCAAAACTGTGGGATTTTGCAAATGAAGGGGCTTAAGTGTAGTGGGGGCTTAAAAGTGCTACACTGGGACCTTGGAGATTAGGGTTTGAGTCCTCACTTGGCCATGTCGGCCAGTCTCTGTCTCTGAGCCTATTCCACAGGGTTGTTAATGTAAGGGAAGCAAATCTTGTGAGCCACCCTGGCTAGAGCAGGAAGGGAAGTATACAAATACAATGTAAGTTGATTGCCATTCTATCAAAATCTTATTTTGTCTGCATCTTCCAAACTACTCCTCAGACAACTGAACCCTTGCCTCTCTCTCCTTCCCTCTCTGCTTTTCAGAATGTCACATTTTCATGCATGTGAGCTGCTCTAAAGGTGACCTCGTGGGATAAAAGTAATATGCCAGGGCTGCAAACAAGAGAGACATCACAAGGGCCTTCTGAACTCTGGAAAGTATCATCCCAAAGCTACTGGCCCAAAAGAGACATGTGTTAGCAGACTTACATGCACTATCTCTTTTCCTAATCCAAGATGGTGTATAAGGAAGCAATTTTTATTTTTACTTTTTGAAGCAAACTTTACTTTTTTTACTTTTTACCTTGAAGCAGTATTTACTAGCCACAGGCAGGTGGATATTCACACGTCTGAATGGTATAAACCAAATAAGCTAGCAACCATAAATGAAGAATCAAAGCTTTTTCCTAGTGCTTTTCCCCTCTGCAACTGTTTCATTCAAAAGTCAAGTCATCCAAAGGCAGGTCACAGATTTCACCAAACTCATAATCAGAACATACCAAAGTTTATTGATTATTTCAAAACAAAAAGTCATTTTTGTTTGTAATGAAAAAAGGGCAAGTCGCATTCATAAAAGATAACATTCACATTCTATTGTCATTATAGAAAGCAACATGAATGTATAAAATTGCAGTTGAAGTGATAAAAATTAAGAATGCAGTCCTGCCGGCTTTTGCAAGAAGCTGAAAAATGCATCTTAAAATCTGTATATAATTTACATTCTCATTTGCTTCCCGACCCCCATATTTACAAAATGTATGTTTAAGCCGTTCCGCCACTTAATTACAAGAGTTTTACAATATTGACACTAGTGTCTTTGGAGCGGCGTGACATGGATGCAAAGCTGAATTTCACTGCCCTTGTTCATTCTAGGTCATAAAATACAATCCTCCAGCCCTGGGGAAAGGAGAAGGGGAACAAAACCGTTATTTGAAAATACCATCTGAAACAAAGAAAACCGTGTACAGTGATTGAGGCCTAAGAGTCTGTATCGACAGTAAATCACATGCTAAATTTACTCCTGGACTGTATCATGTCAGACTGAGCGTCTCCCTTGCCTTGCGGGAAGGAAAAGGGGACACCAAGCACGTCAGCATATATTGGCGGTTTCCAACCCCAAACTCCTGATCCTTGTTTGTTTGTTTTTAATGCATAGTGTGTCCCTTGAGTCCCATGAAAGAAAATTTAAGATTCCCCATTTGCAGTCTGGAAAGATACAGCCCGGTTTTGATCGCCAGCTGCTGCCTGGGAAAGAGACCAGACTGCTTGTTTTTAATGAGATCCCAGGGAAACTAACTTTCCTTCTTGTTAAGTGCAGCTTTGCAAGGATGGCAGCAGCTGACACTGTGGCATGTCCGTGGTTTGCACTGCCATTTTGAGCATGCCTCGGGGAGATGCAAAACGAGTGGACGGTGGCGTGGCCAAGGAAGGAGTGTGGGCCCCCCGCCCCCTTCTGCCATGCCTTTATGAATCGCAAACTGCTATTTCCGTCTCACATGTCTCTGGATTAACTGTTTTCTTCCTCAGGGCTGAGTGGAGGTGAAAGAGAAGTTTGATTCACAGCTGGTTTGTTCTTTACAACATATACTCACAATCTGTTCACAGGTGTGACTCTGGCAAGCTTGCCAAAAAAACAAAAACACATTTCTGGTTCAGTTGCTGTTTGTGCGTGTGTGTGTGTGTGGGGGGGGCAAGACAGCGATCTCCAGTTTTCTCCTGACTCAATTTGAAAATTATCCCCATCTTTAAACAGCAAAACACAAAATTAACATATCTTCAGACTATGTAAATGACTGGGGCAGAAATGCTTTCAAATTGCAATGTTAATCACAAAATTGAGGGTAAGGAAGCCAGAATCCAAGGTTCCAGCCCTCATGCTGGGGGGAAAAATGCATAAATGCTGGCTAAACTGGGGGCTCCAGTGGTGACTTTTTAGGAGCTGTCTGGAAGTTGCAGGGAAAGCACGGCCGGCACTCCCCCTCTGTGGCATCCTTGTTTACATCTGGTGTGTGGAGCTTGATGCAATGTGGCGTCACCGCATCTGGCATTTCCCTGCTCCGTGCAAGCAGCGGCCAAAGAATTGTAGAGGGAAAACAAACGTGATCATGCTGAGCCACATGTTTCTTTTACAAGACACTGCTGGCAAAACGTGGGTCAGTGCCAGGCATTGCTCTCACACACCATCCGGCTTTCAGGGATACACTCCGTAAGCTCTGTGGAACTGGGATACTGGGATACTGATCTCTTGGCCCTTTTCTAGAACATTTGGCTGCATCTCCGGGAGACATGCAAGGGTTGTGATTGGTCCAGCTTAGTCCTTCTCCCTTCTTCCCCAGCTCCAATTTCCATGGGATTTGTGCATAGCCCAGCATGGTGGAATTGCCCGAAGGAAGCCCTTCAATCAAAGCTTCACCTTAATCTCCAATTACTTCTTCCTGGAGCTTTCACCCACCCTCCCCCAGTGACACCGGAGTTGCATGTTCACACATTGGTAGGAAAACCCTGCTGGAGCTTGGCACTATGCCATGTGTCCAACACCTCCCCCACCGCTTCCATCATATATGGTGGCAAATGCCTGCACATGTGTGTGTCCCCACAAGGGACACGCAGCTGAGAACATGCCTTCATTGCACATGCAAAACTTGTTGTCTAGCTGAGTGTATACAAGGTTTTACAGGGATGTATTTGAGATGCCATGTGTGCATCAGCTGTTTAGAAGCACCATACTTGGGAGGAAATACAAACAGGATGGGCATTTTAGGCTCTCCCCCAAGTAAGGCAGGGTCGACATCCCTGCAGGATGGCACTTCCCCTCACCTGCTTACTGCCTAAGAGAAGCCCACGGTTGGGAAATGGAGAAAAGGTTAGTGGGGCCAAAAGCACATGGCTTGTAACCGTCACAGACTAGGCCTTGTAAACAGTGAGGACTTTGGAAGGTGGCAAACTGCATCCAGAGAAGGTGAGCAAGTTAAGACAGGCCTGAGAACATGTTTTAATGATTTTTACTCATCCCAAGAAAGTCATTTAAGCACTAGTAAATGAATTCATGTTTGTTCTGATGGTGTGATTTGAGGTGAGGCGGAAGGTGGGCCACAGAAAAGAACACATTAAAAAAGTGAGAATTTTGTGCATCCTGCAAACTTTTGCGATATATTTTCCACCCATGCTTAACTAAGAAAAGAACATTTCATTACATTACCCACAGTGTTTGTAATGGAAGAGGGTCCCACAGGAAGGGTCTTTCAGTTGCCCTCGCTCCTTAAGCCATCCTGATGGGCTGCATTAGGAATCGATGTAAGAGAAGGTGCACGTTCTTGTTTCATGAACAGGAAAAGATAAACGTCTCTACAGCTACGAAGAATGGTTCAAAATTAGGGCAGAGCCATGGAATGGGAAACGAAAGTTTCAAGTGCTGTTTGTGGAAAGTGGAACAGAAAAGTTGTGCCATTTCTTTGGTTGGAAGCAAACAAACACATCAAGCAAAGAAAGAGATCCATGAAAGAGCAGCAGTTCCTTTCTCATGCAGAGCCATGGCCAGAGAGAGGACACGTCAACCGTTCCAGTTCCAAACTCGCTTGTGGCTTTCACCATAAAAACTGCAGTGGGGGCTTCTCAGAGCGTCCACGAGGATGGAAGAAAAGAAGGCAAGGGTTCCTCACCTTCATGTCGAGGTTTAAAAATGCAAAAGCAAACCCACGTCCTCTTTTTCAAACAGAGAGCATGTGCAGCCGGGCAAAGGAATGAAGAGCTTGCATTCTTCTTGGTGAGGGTACATGGCTTCCAAATACTCATTTTGCCTCGGAGAGCACAGTTTGTCTGACACCCACGTGCTGGGGTTGTAATCGTTGTACCTGAAAGATCCTGAGTTGGCACTGCCCTGCGCAATTCGCCACCGAGTCCGCTGCCTTCAGTGGAGAGGTCCAGTCATTCCTGAGCTGTCTGTAGGACAGCAACACTGGCAACTCCAGAGTGTCGAGCTGCACGAAGGAGGGATGGGGAGGGGGTGGGGAGAGAGAGATTTAGCCACACTGCTGCTGGCAACATCCACACAACTGGGGTGGGGGGAACACCATCCAGAAAGCAAGTCAGAAATCCGTCAGAATTGATTGAGAAGGGGAAGATTTTAGGGAGGGAAAGCAATGCCAAACCATGGTTGCAAAAGAGGTTCACATACTGGACAGGCAGGGCCGAATGCCCGTGCCAGTGTAAGGCAGTGATGGTCTGGGCACAATCCTATGCATGTTTAGACAGAAAGGAAGCAATTCCCAGCTTCTCCCAAGCCAGCATTTCAGCAATTCCAGGAATGCCAAGGGTTGTAGGGTTTTTTCCCATGAAAAGACACATTGGGTCAATTATTCCATAATTGCGGGGGAAAGCCAGAGAATGCGGTGTGGCGATGGTGTGGCAGGGAAGGCAGGGCAGAGTATGGTGGGAGAGGGTGTGGATGGCTGGAATTCCAGACAGGAGCACTGCAGTGGAGCCGTGTGGGCCCCACTTGTGCACTCAACAAACATGCGCCCTCAGCCATGCTCTAGATGCCCCAGCACCATCCTCTCCAGCTGTCCTGCTCCTGGAATTGGCAGGGTGAGCCAAGACACACGAGCTCCCTGAACAGTGCAGGGACTGACTGGAGGAGCGGGGCAGGATGCTCCTTCCCCACAGGGCGAGCTTCCACGCTGAGGTATCACACCACTTTGCACCCCAACAGGAACGGGGGCACAGGACTTCTATCCAGCTTGGGACTTCTTTTATTATTGGCTAGAGAAACAGGGCTTCGCATAGATTTAAATATGTTTTTAATTTAACATAAAAAGAAATAATGTGGGGGGCTGGCCCAGTAGGTCCAGTGTTTCCGATGATCGGTGTTGTTTTTAGTTTTTGTGTGTGTTAGGTTTATTTAGAATAAAACATTCAAAGAAGAAGAAAAAAGGAATGGGGCGCAGGGAGAAGAGCTATGATGGGTCGCCATCTTGAACGAGAACAGCTGCTAAGGACTGACAGGGTGACTGCAAAGAAGGAATGGGCAGGGGTTGACTGTACTTCCGTAGGGACTTGGGTACCCAGAGTGACACTGGAAAACGAGGGTTGTGAGTGGATTGAAGGAGCCATGTGCAGTGCAGTCAGTCATGAAAAACATGAACGAAACCTCAGGAAGTTACGGGGCTTCTAAATGGGGTGGTGTGACTTGGTGTCCTGCAACAGCAGGGGTTGGACTCGATGGCCTTCATGGCCCCTTCCAACTCTTCTATTCTATGATTCTATGAATGATCATACCTGGAATCAGGATTGTTTTAAACATTCTATCAAACTTGGAATTCCTTTTATTATTGCCTAGAGAAATAAGACTATGCATAAATTTAAATATGCTTATGGATTATCATAAAAAGGATGGGGGGGGGCTGACCCAGTAGCTCTGATGTTTTTGATGACTGATGACTTTTTAGTTTCTTTTTGTTAGTTAGTAGAAAAATAACAATAAAATTTAATTAAAAAAGGATTGCTTTAAACAGAAAGAGACCTGGCCATTCGCACATGCAGAGTTCTTAAATGCAAAGGCCTCTTAAGGGACTCCAGAATCAGGAAATGGGGAAATTCGCTAGATGGGGAAACAGAGGTGTCCCACAAACCAGATCGTCCGAGCAAGCTCATGCGTGCAACTGACAACACCATCCTAGCCCGCTTGCCAGGGAGCAAATGCCACTGAACTGAATGGGATGTCTGGTTAGGCAGGCGTGCAATTTTCCTATAACCAGCTGTGAAGCTGGCATGCCATAGCTATCCCAGTCCAGACAAGAAGTGGAAATGTCATGCTTGCTTCACATTCCCCAAATTGTTCCAGTCAATGAAGTCTGATGGCTCCAGTGCTCTTTTCACTTGGACTGTGCGATACAAACTTGCCTTGTACATCTGGCCATTGGAAGAGATGGGAACATAGGCTCCGCAGAGAGATGCAGGTGTCGAACCGCACACATTAAAAAGGTACAGGGGAAAGAGGTGCCAGGCACTTGCTCTTTCTCTTCCCACCCACATTGTGTCATCGGTCAAACCAGTCCCTATAAACCAGGATGGACATATTATGCATGGGAGAGAAGAGCATTCACACCTGCAGGATGATGTTTTCACTGAGAACAACCGGTTTGGCATTCTTTTCACTCAATTACATATGATTAATTAAAACACATTGGGAGTCACACCCGTAGGGAAGGTGTGCATGATATGAAAGGCATGAATCATGTCCAGTGTACATATGGCAGCCACACAAGAATTCCGTATGTTATTGGATCTCAGTAATAATCAAACCACCACAGTTCCAGTTGTGCTCATACTGAGATTCTGCAAGGTTTATGTCATGCAGATGTACAAGCAGCAAAGGGATGCAAATAATCAAATCACTAATCAGAGAGCTTCTGCTATGTGGGAGCATGGAAATAAATAAAGAAATAAATAGGGGAAAGGATAGATTGATAGATAAATGCCTCCCAGGTACAATGCTGGAATGCTTGGAAATAAATAAATGGAAGCGCATTTCTTATTGAAAGGTTCACTTCTTAAGTCATTAAGAAATCAGCACTGTGCGTTCATTGGGCAAAATCCACCAAGAATGTCTCATGGCCCATCAAAACAAGATGGAGGTACTGAAGTGTGTATCCATGATATTTAGAGGACTGTGCCCATTCCAGATTATTTTTCTTTTTCCAAAAATATGTCAGGGCTTGGGAGGATGCACCAAATTTGCCTCTGCAAACATCTGAAAAGGGGACGCAGTTCCAGAAGGGATGTGAAAGGGTCTGCAAAGTGGCTCCATGTCCATTTGCACACTGAGCTGCAACTGCAGGCAGTCCACACACACACCTTGCACACTGGTGGGAAATCTGCATTAATGTGAAAATCCTGGGCCAAGTGCTAGGACTGCCATCTGCTACCAACTCCATGCCGCAGAACCTAATGGAGCAGAGGGTTCACCAAGCAGAGAAGCTGCACAAATTGAACCATGTAATCCAAACTCAGAAACAGCCCTTGAGGGCTCTTTACCTCGAGAGCAGAAGACCATGTGCTACCCTCCAGAAATGTGGGACTATGGGCCCCATCACTCAGTAGCTGGGAGTTCCAGTCCCAAACCAGGCTGCCCATCCCTGCCGAAGAAGTTTTTCAAGACCTAATCACACAAGTGTCCAGCGGAGAATACCTGATCGCAAAAGAATACTGGAGGACGCCGTGTGTGTCAACTGAGGGGCACCCCAAAAACCCAGCATTCTGCTCCGAGAAGGTATTGCCTGAACATGGTGGCCATTCACATCCCTTCATTTGCATAACGAATCCAGATTGCAATGTTTCCAGCAGTATCACTACTATTTGGTGCAAGGGACCCAGTTCTCACGGGCACAAAGAAAAAAGCCACAAGGACCCGCGTGGTGCAGAAAACACAGGGGTGCATGCAGAGCAGAGAAGCAAGCCCAGCTCCCTCGCACCTTCTTTTCCCAGTATCTGCCAGCCTCAGCCGAGATGGCGGCAAAGCTTTTGTCGAAGCTGAAGCTTTGCTGCTCTGGAGCCTGCCGAAGAGGACAGGGAGAAAAGAAGCCCACACACTTCAGGTGCCTGTTCAGGTTCTATTTCTTGAGAATGGGGTACCTGTTACAATACACTAGATTCATCCGAGAACGTTCGTAAAAGGAGAGGTCTGACCAATCGGCTGGATGGCACTGCATCGCCTGCAACCCTACTGCATGCTTTTCTCTGTAAATGGCGAGGCAAAACACAGCACAAAGCGTGTGAACGTGCACGGCACTGCATGGCGAAGGTAACAACCCAACAGAACAGCAGGCAGCAGCTCAAGGGAAGGGAAAAATGCATGGTTAGCAAACAACATCGGACAGACAGGACGATAAAGAAAAGAGCAGCAAATGCGGCAAGCACCTTGCTCTTGTATCACCTTGCTCTTGGTGCTGCCAGGTGGATTGGGTGCTGCTTTTTACACAGACCCACCTACTCCTGGCAAAAAGGGCCCACACGTTTGGCATGCCACACAGCACGCCTGGGCAGGTGGAATCTGCCGCTTGGGGAAGAGGGCAGGGAACTAAGGCTTCGCAGGCCCGGCATGAGGGTCCCTTCCCATCACAGAAGCTGTACACTTGCTGCAAGCGCCCTGGGTTCCTCTCTCTTTAGCAGGGAACCAGGCGTCCGGGGACGGGGTACCCTGGCCAAGTGTGTTGAGGGCAGCAGCCTCTCAGCACCTTCTTCAGAAGGTCGCGGTGCCTGTGACCGTGACCGGCCAGTGCTGCGAAGCTTCTGGATGGGCCAGCCTTGGTAGAAATACCCCACCCTGTCCAGGTCTTTAGACCAGAACAAAACAGAACAGATTATCTTACACATATCTGGTTTTGCTCCTGCCCAGCTCATCCTCTTTCGGTCAGGTTTTGGAGTCCAGGTGCCAGCTGGAGCAAAACGTGCACACAGCTTGGAATAAATGGGAGTGTGGAGAGTGAGGAGGAAAACGTGGTGCCGATCATTTCCTTATGTTTCATGCTTTCGGAAGTTAATTACGGAGAATTTTGTTTCATTTGGGTAGCATTTCCTTGACCTGGGCAGATCAATCCTTTTCAGCTTTGTGGGCAGTGATTTCTCATAAACCCACACTTCAAAGGAACCTTCCTCGAAGTCTGAAAGGCACCCAGTTGGGGGAGCTGGCATGATCTGTCCAAGTTCACTCAGGGAATGTCTGACCTGGGCCTGGTGGTTATTCCAGCAGGTCCGGAGTCCCTGAACATGCGCTGAGTGCAAGGGGCTGGTCATCGCCAGGGCATGCTGCCGGTCTCCCCAGGGCCAGGCCTTGCAGTCCCACGACCTACCTCTTTGGCTCCAGGACTCTCGGAATGGCCCCCGACTACACCATCGGGGCTGAATTTCAATTGCCAAGCAGCACCCATTGGCACGGCTGCGTGGGTCAATTCTCTCCTTAGCAAGGGGTTGCCCAACACCCCTTTCCCTCCCACAGAAACCTTTGTTCCATGCAGCAAAAGAGGGTGGCTGGGGGGCATTCACAGTAGCAGTAGCATGCAATCGCAACGTGGTTTTTGGAGGCTTTGCTGCAGCATCACCAGCACAACAAAGCTCTGCAAGGATTTCACAGAACAGCCTGGCATGTAAGGGAGGAAGACTGTACTCCAGCCCACTTCCTGCTGTGCTAGTTGTCTGCCTGCAGGGAATGGCTCCTTTTTTCTTCTCTCTTTTGCAGGAAAAGATAATTTAAACCTACATGTTCTCCCCACAGTCTGCAGTGTTACTCTCTCCTTATCCTGCCTTAAGTCTTGAGAGCCACTGTGAGAGTGTTTGGCTGGGGGTCCAGGGGGTCCTAGTGGAGTCCCCTGCTCGGCCATGACGCTCACTGGGTGACTTGAAACAAGTCCCTCACACTCTGCCTAACTCACCGCTCTCAGGCGCTGGGAAGTCCTGGACCTGCAGGGGCAAAAGAAGATCTTCTGAATCTGTCCCTCGGCTACTGCCCATGCCAACATGGTGTGGCTGCACGGAGCGGGCGAGGATGCCTCCCCAGCTCGTGGGAGACAAAGCGTGTGAAAAGGAACAGCACGCAAAAAGGGGCCCCTTTCCAGAGGCCTGTGAATACAGCAGAGGCTAATTCTTTGAAAGACGAAGACCAAGGCAGACAGAGAGAGACACATTATCAGAAGGTTACACGGGCTGAAAGAAAGAAGGCCAGCTAGGGGTGTCTGATTAGGAGAAGAAAATCACCTTATTCACTCAGAGAAGCTGTGATTACTGGAGGTTTGAGAGAGGACGAAGATAGTGGAAGTTCCAGATGAAGGCAGGAGCTTCATTACCTGGTTCACAATGACACAAAAGAAACACGGGAAATTGCAGAGAGAGAGAGAGGGAGGGAGGGAGGGAGGGATGGAGGGAGAGAGAGATGAATACAAAAAAGCCAGGAAAAAATTACCAATGAGCTCTGCATTCCAAAACACGTCATCAGGCAGAAAAAGAGTCTGATAATAGCATTGATTAAAGGGGGAACAGTGAGCGTGTGGGAAAGGGGAGCAAAGCAGGTTTCAGACAGGAAGGCTTTGAGTACAAATGAACACCCTGTGATGCCCTTCGAAAGGGAGTTTATCCAGAAAGGAGAAAAATGGAAGAGGCTGCCAAAAAAAGAAAGAGAAAAAAGGAGGGGGTGAGGGAGGTGTATTTATCTCCGTACAGCAGTCAAGCGTTTTGTGAATTATTCTGCTGGATCAAACTTGTCCAGAATCCTGTCTCTGCGAGTGAGCATCTGGGTAGTCCCTGGGAAGTCCAGGAAGGCAAGCAGCCCCCCGTCTCTGTTCCTAATGGTAGAGTGCTCCTGAACACAGAGGCTCCAGTGCTCCTGTCTCACAACCAATTGCCTCTGAGAGACCCATGCATCTAATGCTCTCAGAAAGCCATCTGAGCTAACGACTCCTGGCCGCCGACCATGCCGCTGCCAAGAAAATTGATTATGCATTGGGTGAAGAGGAACTTTTGTCTATCCTGAGTTTATTTATCATCATATAAATTAAACCAGGAGTCTCTTGAGTCCTGGTATTATGAGAAGGGGGTGGGTTAGGGTCACTGTATAATTTTATTTTATGCCTTTCCCTTCCCTTCCTCTTTTTCCTTTTGTCTGGGGAGTGAAAGCCGCAGGGAAGAGGGGGTGTCCCTCACTCCCACTCCCCTCACCTAGGGATGGCGTGGACAGGGCATTCCGGTGGGCTTCCTCTCACCAGGTCGCCATGAGTCAGAGACAGATTGACCACACATAACAACAAGTCTTCAGCTGACAAGCAAAGTGAAAATTCTTCAAACGGGTGGTGGGAAATGCTGCCCCTCCAGGCGTTTTGGCCAACGAGTCCAATTATCCCTCTCCATTTAAAAAGGAGACTGAGCAGCACCACAGTCTCCACCACTTGGGGTAATTTTGATTGCTGTTCTCTCTCCCAGATACTCTTTTTGAGACGGGGGATCAGAAGGGAATGTGGTCTTCCAAAATCCCCCTTTCTGTATTCCACAGTTCATTTATGCACTGGAGGAGAGACCGGCTGTTTCAGATGCAGCCCGTCCTGATAAAGGTGCCCCGATCATTCTTAGGCACCTGGATGTCTCTCTTGAATAGACTGTGCATACGTACATTCTATACACAATGCCTTTCCTCATTCTCAGCTTGACGCCACAGGATTCGGATAAAAAGCAGCGTATCTGCTTTCTGAGTAAAACAGCCATTCTTTGCACAGGAAAGCTCACGCCTTCCCCCTTTTTTTAGCGCTTCATACCTCTGATAGGGTGCTTGCAAAGGTACATAATTTGCAGAGCAGGTGGCTGCAAATACCTTCCCCACATTTAGTTCAAATGCACAGTCCTCTCTAGGATGCTATTCACGAGGAAGCAGGTTTTCAGAGTCGGCTATGCACAGCTCAGACTGGCCAGAAGCTGTACCACTGCGACCACTCCTTTCCAGAGCAGTTCAGCTTGGTCCTGTGATTGTAACTGCACTTAAAGAAAATTGAAGGGGGCAGACATATGTGGAATTCAATGAACATGCAACCTCTCAGATAAAAAGAAACCTAGGGAGGTTGACTGGTGGGCACCTCGGCTTCATGCTTCCATGTTAGTCCTTCAGATGCCCTTCAATATACATTTGATTCATCTCTTGGTTGTGTAGATAGTGGGGGGTTTTTAAACCTCATACTGAAAAAGAAAAAAGCAGCAGTGCGCGCACACACAAAGATCACCACTCTCTTCAATTTCAACTGAATTAAATGTGATTCCACTCCCCCCACGTTGCTCAGTTTGGGGTCTCTCAGGTCTCCATTGTTGGGTTTCTAGGGCTGCCATCTGATCAAGAAAAGTCAGGCCTGTGTGCTCCTGTGCTTGTGAACAGGAACCTGCTCAGGAAGGAGAGCTATAGACAGGAGGGAGAAATGGCTTTGGACTGACCTACTGCTGAAGCAGAGGGGCAGGGGTCCGTAAGGGCCGGCAACCAAATTTGGTGAGCAGAAGGAAGTGGATCCGAGGCACAGAAACAACACACATATATTTGAGCAGTGGGTAGATTGGCGAAGCAAGGGGAAAGGGAAGGGAAGGGAAGGGAAGGGAAGGGAAGGGAAGGGAAGGGAAGGGAAGGGAGAAAAGAAAAGAAAAGAAAAGAAAAGAAAAGAAAAGAAAAGAAAAGGGGGCTCTGCTCTAAAAGGTGGGGAGACTGGGCTTCACAACTGCTTCAAATATCCCATTTCAGCATCCTAGGAGGAAAAGGGTGCCTGCAGGATCCAGTCTTGTGAACGGCTTCAAAGCATCCTGAGCCACACCTCCGGGATTAATCCATGGATAAGAAGCTGGTTATCCACTGGGCTTCAGGTTTCCCAAGTGTTCTGACACAGCTCTCAGCTCAAGGTCAAAAAATATCCAAATGTATATTAAAATCAGCCTGTATCAGAAGGGCGCTGAGCAGGGAAAAAATCCCTGCCCCAAGGAACTGAATTAAGAAGCAGAAACTGCTTCTTGTGTTAACCCTTTCACCTTCGTGCTGTATTCCCCATTAAATTCCCCTTTCGCCTAATTTGCTTTCCTTCAGGGACTGGGGAATACGTGTCTCCCCTGTATCTAAAGCTAATAGCTTCAGCTGTTGGGAGGGGGGGACACTGATCATAGGAAAATGAAAAAAACATGTCCCCCGCCCCCCATGCATTAAACCCATTCTCTCCTGCCCCTTCACTGGATGCCTTGGAATTACTTAAAAGAGTACTGGGTGACCCAGCCACCTGACATGCTGCCCATCTTTAAAATTCAGATGATGCAAAGTGTGTATGTGGGGAGGAATGCCCACCCCACACACAGCTTTTAAAGCTGGTTGGAAGTTTAAAGCACCCATGCCTGCACTGGTGGTCCAAAAGGTCCTGCCTCGTGGGTCTCCAACGGCACGAGTCAGGGCAGGAAGATTTCCCCGGCCAGGGCATCTCTCCTCACAAGGGCTGCGTGGGTGTTCAAAGCCCTCCGTTGCTTAGCAACTCCTAAAGCGATCCCGTAAGGAAGAGAAGTGCTACTTCTGCACCCAATCGCAGGCGGCACACTGGTCCCAGAGTGGGGGGGGGGAGTGCTCTGCCCAAGGGTGGTGGTTGTTGAGGGGGAGAATGGGAAAGGGGAACTTGCTATTCAGCCATCAGGCTACCCTAGCAAAGCTGCCTCGAGCCCATCACACGGGTCCCAGTTCCCAAGCATTCATTTTTAACCTGTGGCACTTTGGGCCAGCCACTGTCTCTCGGCCTAGCCTACCTCACAGGGTTCCTCTGAGGATAACTTGTACAGGAGGCACAAGGAGAATTGTGGGGCGGTGCGGGGGGGGGGGGGGAGAGAGCTATCAGTCTAATAAATAAAATCCTCTGCAGACTAGCAAAAACAACTCTTCCACAGGTTAGTTGTGTACAGAATTTACTGTAAACCCACAGAAAAGTGCAAACTAACACAATGGTACATATCTCTATATTTCAACTTCCTTTTTGTAAAAAAGAAGAAATAAAAAGTAACAAGAAACTATAGTAGGTGTTGCTTAAACTTATCAAACCCCTGTTAACAGTGGCAGGCCTGGGACCTAAAAATGAGAAATAAAGAAGTGCCATTTGTGCACTAGAACCTTGTGCCAATCTGAGTGCAAATATACGTGAGCTGGTGCAAGCGTAATACTGATGCAGGCATTTGAGTGTGGTTCCAGATATCGGGCTGACGCTTTCATGCTCTTCCTACCACCCTTGCATGGATCTGCCACATGCCACTGCCCCACACACTTCCTCCCTCTCTTCACCTGGCATGCAGTGAACGCAACCAGGATAAGTAGCCCCGGTGCTCATGTCACGCCAACCCCCAGGTACAGCTGGAAGGGAAGGGCGAAGGAGTTGGTGGGGTGACAGGGGTCCTCGAGAGGAGCGCTTTCAGGAGGACGGCCCCACCAGCAGTTCCTTCCTGAGAAACCGTTTCTAAAAACGTGGCGCACAAGAGCGATCCAGCCCAATGGTGGGCTTGCACGGGTGTGTGGGAGCGAAAGCACCCCCCACTGATGCAGGAAAGCGGTGGTGAGACCATCCGCAGCCTCGGCCTTCGAAATATCCCTGGAGGGCCACAGCTGCAAAGGGCTGGCCGACACGGGCGACACCTGCGATGGTGCGGAGGAGAGCAGGGAGAGATCCTGCTGCTGAGCCGAAAGGGGCAAAGCACACAGCCCCCTCCCCACCGCTTTTGCAAAGTAATAAATTGCTAGTCTCGAGGACCACTCCTTTCCGTGGCTCCTGAGAGATTATGGATGCTGGGTGGTCCAGTGAAGCATCAGCTCTCGCTCAGGAGAGCTCTCTGGCCCTGGCCAGAATCCTGTGGCCACCTGACTGGAGGGGGGGGGGGCTTTTGTGACTTCCTCTGACCTTTTAAAAACCATGCACGTCTCCTGCAAGGGAAGCCTCCACCCCTAGCTAGGCTTCCGGATGAATCTCACAGGAGGAGGCGTCTGAACTGGAATCTGAGGCGCCTGGAAAACCCTCCCTGAGTTCTTGCACATCTGTGGGCTCTGTGGGTCCAGGCAGGACCGATGGCTCAGCTGGTGAAGAGTCAGTGATCATTCTTCTTGTGGAGATCTAGGAGGAGCTGGTGTCCGCTGCTTAGACTAGCAAATGTTGGTTACGAGGCATGGCTAGCTAATCGGCTGCACAGCTGAACTAGGCAGAGCTTTTCCAAATGTTCTGAAGTGTGAAACTGCAGAGATGCACTGCTTTTATGCCCAAGAGGCACCCGCTGGTTGCTCAGAAGAGGGGGATCCACTCTTCCTTTTCGGAAATCAAAGAACCGGTCCGTTTGTTCCTTACCTGATGGGTTTTTCTTTTCATATTTCTGAAAGTCAGGACAAGGATCTCTGGGAAGAGGGAGAGGAAGATCAGGCAAAAGATCCCCAGCCAGATGGTTGCGGAAGTCAGCAGCTGTGCAAAGACGTGGAACATTCTTTGGTGCTTCAGGAAAGGCCTGGATGGAGAGAAAAAGGGGCACACTGGTGCATGATGTGTGGACAAGACCCTTTTGCCGCAATGCCTGTGATTCACACATGGCATCCAGATAAAGCATTTAGAAGTGAGTCTCCTCACACAAGGAGGAAGTTGCTGCACCCGGGGCCTGCAAGGAAGGGCTGCTTCGGGTTCCGGATGATAGCCAGGCTTTGGCAGGAAACATATTTTGTCCTCCGCTTTGTCCCCACCGCCCACCCCCCATTAGCAAATGTGCAGTGAGGGCTCCATTTTTATGAGCAGTGACTGGACGGGTAAAAAATGGCATATAAATCTATTAAATAAATAATGTTTCTAAGCCATTGAGTTTCTCCCGGGCCTGAAGACCCCTTCCACTTGTCACTGGGCTGTGAACGACGGGTTGCTCACTGTGGTTTGTTACCTCGGCTGGGTTCAGAAAACAGGATAAATCCCGGTTTCAGAAACTACCTACAGTTCAACGACAACCCATTCTCAACCTGCATGTGTGGTCTGAACCCGCTCACCAGGTTTTGTAGCGAGTGGGTTGATAGGGCTGAGCTCCCACCTGCCCCATCTACCATATTACCTCTAAAGAGCTTTAATTATTTTTGAAGCCCTCTTAAACTCCACTCTGTGATTTGTAGTAGTGAATTCTTTGTATTATTATTTTAATCAACAGCCTTTCTTTCTATTTACCCACCAAGAGTCAGCTTATGAGAGCCGATGCGGTGTCATGCTGAAGAGTGCTGAACTGGGACGCAGGAGATCTGGGTTCTAATCCCCAGTTGGCTATGAAAACTACTGGGCGGCTTGGGGCAAGAGACTAACTCTCAGCCTAGCCCACCTCACAGGGTTGTGGTTGCGAAGAGAAAATACAGAAAAGGAGAACTTTGTAAGCTGCCTCGAGTTCCTTGCAAGAGGAACAAAGGCAGGATATAAATGCAATGTTGATGATAAAGTTACAGAAGAAAACATCTCATCTATTTGACACTTTTCTCCAAAACTCTCCTTAAGGGAAACTTCAGCAATATGCATATATAATAAAATTTGAGGTGCTGGGTAGTGGAGGACTCCCTGACTGCAGTAGAACTCACTTAGAGAAAAACACTTACCAAATGATTCCTCCCCAGAAAAATGAGAAAAACACATAGAAGATCAAGGAACCCCAGATGACGAAATGGTTTACCCACGTCCAGTATCGTGTGTCTAATGCCAGCTAGGTGTGAAACAGGAAGCAAAAGCAGCCATGTTACCAAACAGGATTACTGGAATAGCTGAACACCAAGCAAGGAATCTGGATGGCTACAGTCCCAGTAACAACCCCAAATGTAGAAGGAACTCTAACCTTTAGGGTGACGGTAAACACCAGCACAGTAAAGACCATTGTCCCAAAAGTCCAGTTTCCCGCCATCTGGAAAACACAATCAGTTCAGAAGTTTGCCCTGTCAAGTGTCGGGGAAAAGGGTGGAGAGCATGAGGGAAGCAATGGAGGAGCTGGAAAAGATTCTGCTTTTCACAGCAACAATATATCCCAACTGTAATGGGAACGTGGCTTATGCCTGCCACAAAAAGCAACACATCTTACAAACCAACACTCAGCGTTTACTGCCATCTTTTAAAAATGAACCTTAAGTCATAGTGCCCTCTAGCTATGAAATCTAGAGGAGAGAAAGCCGGTTAGCATTTCCTTGCACCACCACCCCACTCCTTTCTCTGACTCAACATGCCCCAAAGAAAAAGCAATATTCTGCATTTCAACTGAGAGCAAAGCCAGGGGATGGGCCAGTTTGCTTACTAAATTCTGTCAGAATCTGAATGCATACATCGAAGCAGAAAGTGGCAGTTGTTTTTTGTTTGTTTGTATTTCTAAAAGAAAACGGAAGGTCAAAATCGAACCCTAACCTAAAACTTGGCACTCACCCTTCCCAAAATGTAAATCCCTCCCAATCCAGAAAGCAATTTATTCTAACTCAAACTGTAACACACATCCTTTTCCATCTAGATGGAATGATCAAAGGTAGCTCAGAGGCTATTCTGTTTGATCGCTTACTCTGTCCACTCCATGGATGCTGGATCCAGCCTTTTGGATCTGTAAAGGGACCCAGGTTGTTCTCACTCCAACCCAAGTCCAAACTGAAAACTATGCCTAACCATTGATGGAAGCAAAAAGCATTTCCACAACATAGAAACAGAGTGAGCCAGAAGGGACCTACTGGGCCATCTAGTCTGACCCCTGGCTCCAGCCAGCTCCACTCATGAGATGCCTACCATGTACATGTCCAGCCGTCCTTAAACACCCTCACCAATGGGGCCTCAGCCACCTCCTGTGGAAGCCCATTCCATGCCCTAGGGGTCCATCAGGAAGCACTTCCATACAGAATCTTGGTTCCTTGAGCTTTGCTCCATTGGAGTGCATCCTGCCCTCCACCGCAGGGGAAAAAGGGTCACGAGCCACCTCCATGTGACACTTCTCACATACCTGTATGTCGCTAACAGGTCCCCTCTGAGTGTCCTCCTCTCCAAGCTGAAAAGGCCCAGCTCCCTCAGTCTCTCCTCATCTGGCTTCCCCTGCAGACCAGCCCATCCTAGTGGCCCTTCACTGCCCCGATTCCAACCTTGCTCTATCCCTCTTGTAATGAGGGGCCCATAATTGAACACAGGACTCCAGCTGTGGGTGCCCCAGAGTCATATAGAGGGGCAGTAACATCTCTCTCGATCTAGAAGCCACACTGAATGCACGGCAAGAGGTAGCCTGCAGGCAGTCCTTCTCAAGCGCTCACTCTGTAGGCTAGTTCCAGGCCGCCGCATCTGTACAGATGCCAGATTTCATAACCACAACCAGACGTGAAGCAACCCCAAGCCCTAATAGGAAGCAAAATCCTTCTTCAGCAAGTCACACCCAAAGGCAGCACTCAGCATGCTTTTGATGAAGGTTTTCTAACCCTAATTCGAAGCGGAACACTAATGAGGGATTGTAGTTCCATCACTCTTCATCCAGACAGAGGAGTAAAATGTAATTCTGGGGCTGTTCTGGTGGACATCTTACTCTGCCTGCCCAATTCAGGCCAGATCCAGGCCCCCAGACCTATATAGGAACACTTGAAGATGTACATGTTTCCAGTATAAAGTCCAGCTTTCTGCACACTTTGCAAATGCATGTGCCACATGAGAAACCCTTCTCTGAAGCTCTCCCCTGCCCCCAGCGCATTTCGAAAGCCTTTTGCCCTGTGGCAGACAAAGACTCTTTGGAAGGGGCACATGGGTGGAAGAGGGTGCCCTGTCCTTGGGCTTAGCCCGGGTAAGTCTGGCTTCAGGGACGCTTTCCTCTTACCTTCCCATTGTCCTCCACAGAAGCACTGTGGAAAAGAAAATACGTTCCGAAGAAGAACATGCAGCCATTGAAGAGGCCCAGGAAGGTCCAGTATAGGAAAGGCTTCAGCTGCAGCATGGCATTGTCGGAAACATTCCTGCCGAGCAAAGCGCAGCAAAAGAAAGAGTTTAAATCTGCGTGCCAAGTGCAGAAAGCAACACAGCAAAGAAGTATTGTGCATGGTGCCTCTCCGGGACCTGCGAGGTGAGCCAGGCAGGAGGATGAAGCCTGACTTGATGAGCCAGGAAAGTAGCAAAGGCTCTCTAGTCACAAGGAAATCTGTGAGCCCCAAATGGCCCTTACCTGGATGGGCAATGCCTAGCAACGGTAACCCATGCACTGGGAACTTCCTGACCAGATTTTTGTAATGTGCTCTACGCGGGGCTGCCCTTGAAGATGGTACGGATACTTCAGTTGGTCCAGAACAGAGCTGCCAGGACAGGGCAGGGACAGGCAAGTCCTTGCATATAACGCTGGTCCTTTACTGCTTACACTGGCTGCCAGTTGAAGTCTGGGCCCAATTTAAGGTGCTGGTGATGACCTATAAGGCCTTGGGTCCTGGGTACCTAAAGGAGCACCTTCTCCCCTATATGCCCCCCACCCCTTGAGATCTGAGGCGGAGGTCCTTCTTCAGGAGTCCCCCTTGAAAGAGATCAGGAGGGTGGTTACCTGGAGGGCCTTCTCTGTGGTGGTGCCCCAATTATGGAATTCGCTCCCCAGAGAGGCTTGCTGGGCACCAACGCTTCTTTCTTTTCAGCACCAGGCAAACCCCTTTTTATTCTCCCATTATTTTAATGTCTAATTGGTTTTAATGTGTTTTACAATGCATGCTGTGCTAATTTTAATTTCTATTTTACTTGTTGCTTGTTGTAAACCATCCCGAGACACTAGCATAGGTACGGTTTATAAAAGCTATAATAAATAAATAAACAAACAAAGTTATGTCTTCCGGAGCACATGGCTCTCCCGCAGAAAGGAGATACAACAGGAGTGGGAGATGGGAGTTCAAAGTCCTGCTGAGCCACTGTGGGCTGCCATATCCTTTCTGTTAACCATGCCCAAGCCAACCTTAGGATCCCCAGCTCATTGCTGGGTTGTTGTTTTCAGGTATCTTGCTGTGATGTGCAAACCATTTGGGTAGTTTGTTGGCATGGACTATGCAAGCGAGAGCTGCAAAGCATCCAGCCACACCTTGCTAGTCTGGTAGCGCCACCTCAGTGATGCACAAATGACACTTGGGAATGCCCTTAATGCAATTGGAAACTGTTTCTTTTTTCTCCCCCCCGCCTTTCACTGCTTCACAAGAGCACGAGAGAGGTTAATAATGGGATTAAAATGCATGAAACAAAAAACTGAGACGTATGCAATGGTCATACCATGTTAGCCGAGTAATAATGATTTTAAAAATTTACAAACCCAATTTTAAACTTCCCAAGGACTGGAGGTTCTGGACGTAAATTGCTGGAGGATTCTGGGCATAGTGATTGCTCAGAAGAGGGGTAGTGATTTGAGTGGGGTGGGGTGGAACCAGAAAAGTTCCTCTTTGTAGTGAATATTAAGATACAGGAAGGCTTATGTTGCAAAGCCCCCTGGGAAAAAGACAAGCCACCGAGCTCCCAGTTGCCTGTTGGCCACAAAGTGGGTTAATAAGCAAGTAGCCAACCCTCCACCCTCTCGTGGGCCATGCAAACTCGCCCAGAGAAAGGGCAGCCTTTTCAGGGAAGGCTCTAGGGGGAGCCGTGGGCTCAGGCTCCCTCTGCTGGGCTCCCGTGGCAACTCTGTTCAGAGAGGAGTTCCAGAGAACAACCATGTTGCTAAAGAAATGTGGGGAACATCAGAGAAGCTTCCTGGGGGCAAGAGGTATCCTAGAAAGCTGCCTTATGCCTACTCAGCTCGGGGGTCCAGCCAGGCCAAGGCTTCCACATATTTTGCCTGGAAACTGCCTTGGGCTCTCGGACCATGAGGGTCTTTCTGTGGCTCCATTTTCCAACCAGTGAAGCTGGGATGAGTTTGGCTCTTGCTGCAGGCTCTTCCTCTTGGGCTGGCCCCATCCTCCAAAAAGAGGAGGAGAGCTGCTTGCTCAGAACCTGGGAGGAAATTCTGGCCCGAATGTGGGGCCAAGCCATTCTGAAGAGGATGGGTTATCTCCTGCCATCTTCTTCTCACTGTCACTCCCCAGGTGTTTTAGGACAACCACTCCCAGAGCTGCTAGGCTCCAGTGAAAACCCACGTCTTTCACATTATTGGTTCAGCCAGGTTGGGAGTCAGTCTTCAAAGTAACCCTTTTCACAGGTTTGGCAAAGGCAGACCTCACAGTCCGGTCCTGTAGGTTCAACAATTATCCAGCTGCACTATCAATCCACTGATCGTCTTCTTAGGATTAAGAAACTGTGAGCCATTTGGGGCACACATTTTCTTGGATTCTTTGCTATGATAAATTGGTTGGTGTGCTACTTTAATTTATACATCAATGCCTGCTGTCCTTGCATCCTAATCCTTTCCTTCCCCCTTTTCTATGTCCAACGCAGGGCTCAGGCGATGTCTCAGGTAGTTTTTCTCCTAAATCTAGGAGAGTCTCTCCTCACTAAAACGCTTCCATGCACAGTTACGACTTCTCAGAAAGACAGGCAATGCAGGTCTCTATATATGAAATGAAAACAGCGCATGGGTATGAAATTAAGCCTGCTGGAGATCAAGGGATTCTAACAGAAGCATGGCACGTGATGCCTCCTCCCAATGTGATAAATCTACGGGTTTTAAAAGAGTTTCGCTTTGGCAGGTTCGTGTCCAGATGACGTGTTTATGCAAAAGTCGACAACTGAAATAGGGGCCAAGTGATGCTTTCCAGCAGTCGCAGGCTGTGCGTCCGTTCCTCCCCTTCGCTAGAGTGTTGCCACTTCTCATCAAGGCCAAAAGGGGCAGAGCTTTCCTGCTACGTGGGGAAGCAATCAGTTTCAGGTTCAGGTTCGCTCAGGGCTAATTCTGCGGTTGAGAAACCCCTTCTTGCCTGCCCCATGAAGCAGAAGCTGCTGAGTCCTGCAGGTGCCGTTTCCCCATCCCTTCCCTGTGGGGAAGCAACAGAGCTGCAGTGCAGCAAATGGGGAAGCTGAGGCGCAGCAGCTTCCCAAGACCTCGGTGCACAGGGCCTCGCTTCCTTCTGTGGGTGAATATTCAAATTGAGGCCATCATGTTTTTTGCAATTAGATTGTTTCCCCGGCTCTGCTCCTGTGACTGGATGAGTCAGGAAAGCCGCTCTTCGCAAGCTATAAATAGCCAGCGGAGGAGATTCCACGGCACTTGGCAGAGGTAAAAGGAGAGCAGGGGAGCAGGCGCACCTGGGCAGCCCCGCTTCCACCCGTCCCCTTCCTTTTGCTGCATCTGCAAATGCTCTGGATGCAGACAAGGATGCTGACATCACGCCAGGCACCTGGACAGACAGCAGCAGCTGGTCTGCGGGAGCAAGGCCAAGGGCGCTCTTTCGGTTTTGACGGCTCACTTTGCCAGATGTGTGGCTAAGCGCCCAACGTGGCTTGGCTCACAGAGAGGTGGGGAGAGCTGCTGCCACAGGATCTGTGCAGGTGGCAGCTTCCTACAGTGCCAATCCTGCACTGGGTTGCCTCCACCTAGGAGAACAGAACATGCAGGCCACTGAAGGGTGCCAAGAGGCGACAACTGCTGGATCACGATGAGAACTTAGTAGGACGCTTCTGTCCAGGTTGTTCAAACTCCCTCAAGGCACCAGCAAATTGTTGGCTGGTTTTTAATCTACCAGAGTTAAAATGTAGATACTTCCCAGCCCTGATCTATGGACCTATAGCAGGACACGCAATGCCTTGCAGACCAGGAGGAAAACAGGAGAAAAGAGGAGAACGCACCGTCACGATCAGCATGTTCCAATGGCTATCAACTACTCTGGCTGTTGCCCATGTCACCATCATCCCCAGTGCCTTTACTGGCATCTCCAGTTGCTTCCTCTGAAGTATGGCAGGAAGGCCAGCCAAGGGAACCTCCTGCCAACAGGCGAGAGGGCATCTGCCCATTCTCTGTGGTCCATTCAGGCTCCCCCAGCCCAGTCCGAGAGATGACGGGAGCTGCTTCCACAATCTGTGGACTGAGTGTTGCCCTCCTGAGGGTGCAACTGTTGGACCACCGGAGTGCAAAGGGCTGCAGCGCTCCTGAGCCAAGGCACCCAGCAGCCAGTCTCATGGGCCGCTGGCACCAGAGTCCTTGGGCAGATCCTAACCTCTGCACCCGGAGGGCACTGCCCAGGCCGAGGTCCCAGACCCTTCCTGAGGGATGCTTGCAGCCAGCAGGCCCCCAGTTGATCCCAAGCATCAGAGCAACATGGGGGAAATGCCCACTCCTGCCGTCCCTCCACAGGCTGGGGCCATGATCCCTCGCCTGGCTATCTCCAGTCCCTTCTGCAGCTCTGGAACCCATTTCCATCCATCTGGGCCATACGCCTCCTTCTTCTGGCCCACCGGGAAGGATGGACGAAACAGAACCAGAAGGGGAGGGATGCATATGCCCCACAGTAGGAGCAAGAAAGTTCCCAGGCACCGGAAGAAAAGGTCTACTCTGCCCATTGCAAAATGCAACTGCTTCTTTTCAGTGCTGTGGAAGAAAATACGTGGGACTGAGGAAAGAAAAGTTGTTGTTTTTCCCCTGAAATGCATCAGGCAAAACAAGCCTTTTCTTCAGGCTACTGGGAGTGACAGCCAGCTCTCCAGAGCCGCAGGACCTGGCTGGCTAGAGGCCAGCAGGCAGCATTCCCAGGCCTGCACCTGGCCGGCGTACAGTGGAAGGGAGATGGCGACAGGATCCTGTTTCCAGAGTGCCACTGGACCTCGCCTCCCACATCAGCAGCCCTCGCGTGATGGCAAGGGAAAGCCCTCCGTACTTACAGATACAATTTTGGGAAGGCCATCAAGGCGTCGATGTGGACATGTTGCTCCAGCAGGCTGTAGGCCATGATGGGCAGAGACGTGAAGCAGATGTTGAACATGGTAAGGTAGGCGGGGTCATAGAGAGGCTTAAAGGGATAAAAATGAGGAGGTGGCATCAGTGTGAGAAAACCGGGCTTGCTCCCATCCACTCCCAAGCAGTCACTTTACTACCCGCAGCCCCTACCCAGCATAATTATATGATGATTGTTTGAGATTTTGGTCTTGCTTCATTCTGAGATTATGTGCCATCAAGTCGTCTCCAACTTATGGCAACCCTATGAATGAAATCCACCCCCCCCCCCAAATGTCCTGCCCATGACAGCCCTGCTCAGCTGTTCGAAATTAAAGGCTGCAGCTTTCTGTATGAAGACAACCCATCTCTTACTTGGCCTTCCTTTCCTCCTCCTGTCCTCCTGTTTTCTCCAGGGGGTCTTGGCTTCGCATGATGTGCCCAAAGTTTGCTTCCAGGGTTTGATTTGATCTGGGACCCTCCTGCTTAAGATTTCCAGAGGAAATCAGTCTCAGGTTTAGAAAAAGGCATGCACTTAGCCACTCAGGGCAAGCGGGAAAATAACACGGCTGGAAAATCTGTTGGAAAGCTGAGAACATGCCCTCCGTCCCTAACTCTACCTCATCAAAGCGCCCACAACAGACTTGCAGAAGTACAAGAAGACCACTGACTTTTGTGGACTTATTGACAGGGCTGAAAATATATTTCCTAAATGTCTTTCCTTCAAAGAGACGTACAGGGGGAGCCCCGGACCTTCATAAATGGCAAGGCACGCATCCCCTGCTGAGCATGATGAAACCCTGCCTTAGGCCAAATGATGGCAACCCAGCCCAGGATGCTCACTGAAGGAGCAGCACCTGAGCATTCCTTGCACCAGGCACAGGTCCATGTAGTCCAGTTCCATCTACTTGGATGGGCAGTAGAGCTCTCTGGAGTTTTGGGTGAAAAGGCCAGTTTCTCTTCACGTGCTACTGAGTCTTTCCTTTCACTGGAGGGGCTGGAGAGCAAAGCTGAGGCCTCCTGCTTCCAAGGCAGGTGCTTCGCTTCTGAGCTACACTCCCTCTCCAGGAAGCTTCTCAGGGAAAGGGAGGCCCACGAGATGCCGCCTTGCTTCCTGAGCAATCCCTCCTCAGAAGTCACCTTCGGTATGTCCACGCAGCCCTTTCCCACAGTTCAGCATAAATACATACAGCCAAAGCAAATGCTGGCCCTGCACCCACGCCGCCTCCTTTCCTTGTTGCCGCTTCTGTACTGAGCTTTAGATTGTATGCCTCCTACTTGACTCACGCTGGGGCAGGGATGGGCAGCGCGCATGGAGCCCAGCCAATGCATCCTACGCATTCACTCTTTCTGCACCACCCTGCCGATGCCAGCCATGCGCAGTGCAACCGCTTTCAAGGGCACCAAGGTCAACTCGATCAGGAGACCCACTGACCTCAGGAATGACGTTCTGCCTGTCTCTGAAACTCTTAACAGTACAAAAGAAACCAAGCAAGACCAAGCCTCATGCCAAAACTTTGACAGAAGAAACAGAAGTGGAATGTAAAAAGCAAACACAACCCCCCCCCCCCCCCCCCCCCCCCCAATAACCCTTGAGGAAATCGTATTTTAAGCAAAGGAATTCAGGTCACTATTGGAACCTGGCAGGACAGAGCAGAGGCACTTAAGAGATGATGCACTGTGTGTATCCATCCGACTTCCGAATCAGGTTGCCCGCCAACATTTTTTCTTATTATGCAAGCCTCCGCTAATGGACCAGCCCAGCTCCAACCTGCCTTAGAAGGGCATGCTAGGGGCAGGGGCCAAAGAGGCTTCCTGGGCTTTGCTTAAGCCCTGCACTGTTTTAGGGGGAAAGGGCAGGAAACCCAGTCGCCAAGCTGTGGCTGCAGCTGCTTCGCGCGGCTGCGAGAGCCAACAGCATCCCTTTTCACGAACAGAGCGTGTGCGTGCAGGCCTGTGTCTGGGGGGGTGACTGTCACTGATCCAGCTTCAACAACCGCTCCAATGGTGAGCCTTGTTGCTTGCGCCTCCCCTTGCAAGTTTTTTTTGTTAGGATAAGGCATGGTTTGCAGCACATTTTGTTTTCTAAACTGCCGGGGAGCAGCGAGCAGCCTCTCCAAGGGCGAACTGCTCTCGGGACGACAACGGACATGAAGCGCAAGGGCCGGATGGTCCAGGGCCCCTTTCTCCATTCCCAGCCCCTGTTTTCCATGAGAGCGCGGCTGCAACCCCCTTGCCGCAAGGCCCCCGAGACTGCAAGCCCACCAGAGAAGCCCAACTCGGAGCAATCTCGTGTTCTTCCCGTTGTGTCTATGAACACCTTCTTCATCTCCCCTACATCAAAGTGTAGACTGTAAGCTCTTCAAGGGTAGAGACCTGTTTTCTTGTGAAGCATCATCTAAAGGGGCTATGGAGGTAAAAATGAGGCGAGACCCTGGAGAGGCAAGGGAATCTCATTATTTGCAGTGGTCTGGGGCCATAGAGGCTGTGTATTACAGTGGTTAGCGATGCAGGTCCTGGTCCCCCCTCGGCCATGAAGCTCATGGGGTGACTATGGGTCAGCCGAACCTACCTCATAGGGTTGTCGTAAGGATCAAATAGGGAGGAGGAGGAGTATGTAAGCTGCTTTGGGTCCTTTGCAGGCAAACAGGTGGGATATGAATACAGGCAGTCCTTGAGTAATGAATGTCTGAGTTATAAAGAACCTGTACTTACAAATGAATTGCCATAAAGCTCACTAATTAAAAAAAAACCTGCAAAAAACCATCAGCACCAGTAAGAAAGGAAGCGAAAGAGCAGCGAGGCCTCCAAATCATGCCCTCCCCATTCAGAGAGGGAAATTTCTCTGGCGTTTCCTTGCTGCAAAGAGGAGGCACTGGTGATTTGGAGGGGGGGGGCTAGAGAAGTTGGTGCTTTTTCCACTTTTGGGGGGGTCTTGTGCCCCCAATCCCCACAAATGTGGAGGGTGACAATGCGTGATCTGACTTGCAGACAAATTCTACTTAAAGATGCATTTCTGTTCTCTCAGGCATGGAACTCACTTGTGACCTGGAGACTGCCTGTGTAAAATGAATGGCAATAACTGGGAACTCGAGGAAGGATCTGAAGAGCAGGCAGATCTCGGGAGCTGTTCAGAGAAGTGGAAAGTTGGACTGATGGAGGGGTGTGGTGCTTGGTTGTTGCAAGGACAGTAATAAAAACAAAAGTGCTGGAATGGGATGAGCTTTTCCCCCAAATTCACAAGCTTACATGGAATAAGGGAAATCGAAGACTGCCTACCTACACGCTACTAGTGTTTGTTTTGCTTGGCAGAAACGTTTTGTATTCCCTGTTATTAAAATATTTTAACTGCAAACAGTCTGTGTTTCCATTTTTTATGCTCTAAACAACTTTGAGATGCATTTTTTATAGTCAAGCAATACCTAAAATAAAGAGACTGAACCCTGAAACAAATACCTTTAACACCCCTGAGAAATTATTGCAACTGCAAGGGGTTTTTTTTAATGAATTAGTTTGTTTTCATCTAGAGCAGGGCATTCTTCTCCTGCTAAATGATGACCAATAGCAGCCAGTTGTGGGTTCATGCATGCTTTGTAGGGGGACCCACTGCATGCAAGCCACGCATGCCCCAGGGGCTTCGGCCTTCAGTAAACAACCTCCACTCTGCCTGCACACAGACTGTGAGCATGTGTGAACCCAGAGTACTGGGTTGCTGGAGGGGCAAACAACCTAGTGGTGAACCCATGGTTTGTTGCTGGGTTACGGCGATCTGGGCTTGCATGTCACACTCACAACCCAGCTGTGCCCATCAGAGGTCATTCACGGAAAGTTTGGGCATCCCATTACTGGCAGGCATCCTGGCATTAATGAACCCACAATTTGCCACCACCGCATGCAAACTACATGTAAGGTAATAGCTTGTGACACGGTTACAAGGATTCCCAAAACTGTCTCCACAAAGGAACCGTGGACATAATTTGGGGCTGGCATTTGGGAAACGTTTTTTCCAGTGTTCAGTGTGCTAACTTGGGAGCCAAGAGGAAGTACATGGATCAGGTATGGCTGAGATGGAAGATCTCTGCAATCTGCAACCGTGACTCCCTTTTTCAGGGCTACAGGTACAGAACGGGTTCCCTCATCCATTATTCTGCGACTGGAAGACCTGTCACCCGAAATCTAGTGTGCCCAGCACTTTTGCTGAAAATTAAGCTGGGATCCACATCACTGAAGTAGCAGAAACGTACCTGTTGAGAAAAACCGCAGAAGAACTGGTACAAAAATTGTGGGAAGATGAAGCAGAGATTCTGCAAAAGCAAAACCATGGAAAAATCAAAAGTCATGTTACTAGGAAAACCTGCGGGGTTAAAGGCTGGCCAGGCAATGCTGGGAACTGCAGGCCTTTTTCTGCCTCAACATGCATAGCACGGCACCCTGGCTTCCATTTCTGGCCTTCTGCAGCTAAGAGCAACGGGGCCTGCCATGAAAGAAGCTGCACTCTTGGCAGAACCCAACACACCCTTCAAGCTCTGCAGGCAAAGCGCCACTCTGAATCTTGGTCGGCAAGAATGTGTTTTGCTGCCTCCTGTCCTGCCCTTCTGCCAAAGACCGTACACATCACTAAGTCACAGCAGCCAGGACACAGAAGGAAGGCTTACCCTGGTATGGACCACACTGGCCCACAACAGTTTGTCGAGTGCTCAGGTGGACAAGGACCTTTCTGTCTCACCTGCCCCCAGTACTTTTCACTGGGGTTGCTGGGGTTCAGGTATGTGGCTTTCTTCATGGGAAGCATGAAGTGGGTCCATCACTAAAGCTAAGGGGCCGGGAAGCTGAGAAGATGGAAGAACCAGGCCCATCGTAAACCAGGATGAGTCCCACAGAGTACTCCTCAAGGAAGCAAATCAGCCCTTAGCACTGTCCTCAGGCCAAGCTATTCATGCCCTCAGCTCACTTCCAGACCAGCCAACTCAATTCCTCTTCCCTCCCAACCCCCTTTCCTTTTGTGTTGTGCCTTTTAGTTTACAAGCCAGTGGCAGAGCCCACATTATTACTTATGTTTGCGAACCTACCTGGGAGACCTTTCAATGAAGGGGCAGGATTAAAAAGGCATCAATCAATAATAAAACAATAAATACCTTGTAGAAGAAGTACTGAACAAGGTGTGATATCCGAACATAGTACAAATGTCCATGGGCCAAGAGCAATTTTTTCAAGTCTTTGAACTTTGGGATGGCGTAGTCGCTGTTCCGGGCTGCCTGACGGCCCTCTTTACCTTTTATACCTGGAAATGGAGATGAAAGCGAATGGCAAGAACTGTATCGTGGTTCTGGAATCTCAGAGGAGTTCGTGCTATGTCAAACCCCGCGCTGGCCTGGAAGACAACATGAGCTTTCTTTGCTCATGGACAGACACTGCAATGAGCCACTGGGGGGATCTGGGCAGGGACTTTTATGTCATGGCCCCTGGAAGAGTGGGGCTGTCCTGCCCTAGAAGCTCTGCTGGCCACCCATTTCTCCTTACCAGCCAGTGCTCAGTGTTCCCTGGTCTGCAGAATTGCCTTTGTTTTGGTCTTGGCTTAGTTTAGCCTTCCTTAAATCCCCCTTTTTTCTTTTTTAAATGCTCCATTTGTCTTGTCTTTTTAGCAAGCCAGGTTTTAAATGACACGAGGAGAAGAAAAGAATCGTCTGCCCACATGCTCTGTATTATGCCTCCTTCTATAAGCTTCTATTGCGGATTTCTCCAACCAGCGCTCTCCAGATGCTGTGGGCTGTAGCTGCCAGCATGCCTGTCCCTTGGCCAGGCTGGCTGGGGCTGACAGACACGGCAGTTGAAAACATCTGGAGGGCACAAGGGTGTGGAGGCTGCCCTGTCTTTCCCACAGGCCTCATCTCCAATGGCAATGTCCCAGATGGCTGCATGTTCGAGGAATTTCTTACCTATGCCCACGTGAGCTTCCAGAATCATGCTGACGTCATTGGCGCCGTCTCCTACGGCAAGTGTGATTGGGCTCCCCTTCGAGTTCTTCACCATTCGAACAATCTAAACGGGCAGGAGAGAAGGGACAAGTAAGAGGGGGGAACAGGAACGGAAAGTTGTTGGATGAGGCACTGGCTCGTTGGCCAATTCAGGCATGCTGATCTGTGGCACAGGTGGCCCCTCCATGCCGGGAACATCATGTTGCTCTGAGGGCCGGCGTTGACATGACACACCTGCGCTTTTTGCAAAGGAGCCATTCGGCAACACAGGACCGCGGTGCACTTCATGCAGATCTGGAGGAAGATGCTCTTGTAGTGGCTGGAAGACGAGTCTTGGGCATTCAGTATCAGGGACAAGGTGGCCCCGTCTATAACTAGCCCGTACTCCTGGCTGAACGTCCAGCTTCTGCGAGAGGAGATGAAAAGATGCTTTGGAAGGTGCACATGCTGGTATTTTATTTACTTTTATATTATTTAAAGTTTTCCTATGCCGTCCCATTACCAAAAGTCTCTGAACGGCTTACAAAGAACAAAAAACCACAGAACAAAGCAAACCATAACAACAACGATGCACAACACAGTGCACCCAATAAGTAATAATAAAAACAAGGATAAAACCAATTAACTGTTAAAATATCAGGAAAATAAAAAGGTCTTCACCTGACGCTGAAAAGGGTAAAGTGATGGTACCAGGTAAACCTCCTTGGGAGTGTGTTCTACAGTCAGGGCACCACCACTGAAAAGGCCCTTCTCTGAGTGGCTACCCTCCTGATTCTACCCTCCTATTCTGGCAGGGAGCATCAAGGACACGTGGCCAGGGCTTCTCTGCCCTGCCTGCAGTGAGAAATGCAGAGCTAAAAGCCACCCGAAAATGGAAACAGAGCATCATTAAACCGGAAAGCTATATTGTGTCCTTTACTTGGACAGGGACAGAGCCAGATGCTTCCGGTTTCTGCTGTAGGCCCTGGATGATGCCGCAGGTATACGGATCCCTTGCTGCTACTTTACTGGCTTGCAGCTGCTTTCTAGCTCAGCCTTCTTCAACTAGGAGCCCTCCAGATGTGTTGGGCTACATCTCCCATCATCCCCCAGCCAGCATGTAATCCAACCCTTCTGGAGGATACCATGTTGGAGAAGGCTATAGCTAGAAGGAGGCAATGGAAAGGGGCAGCACAAACAGAACAATAAAGTAAGACTTGGCCCTGAAATCTAGCCTTTGTGTTTCATATACTTCAATACTTTGGGTCTTGAAAGGTTCAGTCTGAAGATGAGCTGTCAGCATGTTTCTTCTTCCCTCAAACAGCCCCCTCTTCTGAATTGCAGCTCCCCCAGCCCTGCTTTTTCTGTGCCTTCTCCCAGCTCACATTATTCAACTATGGCCGAAGAAAACAGCAGATGACTCTGCGCACTTTGTCCAGGTGTACTTGGGGGCATCTGTGTGACGGGGGGAGAGCACTGGCTCTCTGTGAGCTCAGGGAGAGCATGAAGGACAGTGGGTATGGGGGGAAAGCCCCAGCCCTTGGAGATGCAGAGAGAAGATCAGGCCAGGCCGCCCAATCCTTTGCCGCAGTCCTCCTGCCCTGGCATCTCTGAGAGGGCTGCAGAGGCGTGTGCAAAGGAGGCGGAGAAAAGGGAGTGTGCTTTATTGCACCCCCTGCATTCTGAACTCAGACCTAAATCTGGGCAACTCTTGCAATCGTGAGATCCAGGCCCCGTTTTAAAGATTCCAGATGGCTCTATCGGACAGGACTGGAAAAAGCCTGAATTCCAAACACCCTGGGCTTCCAAGTTCACTTTTGGTGCACGTTCTTGTCCTCTCTTTTTTCCTCCTCTCCATCTCCCTGCTCTGTCGCAAGGCATCCCAAGGGCATCCGCACATCTTCATGCTTACCTCTTCCTGCTTCGGGGACTGTCGCCCATGAGCTTTTTGTGGTACTCCAAAAGCAGCTCGTGCAGCCGCCCCCTCTTCTGATCTTCCTCTCCCACCACTTTTGTGGTCAGTGGCAGCAATTCTGTGCTGGTCTGGAACAGCTTACAGGCGTAACACGTGGCCTGGGCGGTCTCCAGTTTGTCCCCCGTCAGGACCCAGATCTTCATGCCTGCAGCATGCAAGGCCTCAATGGTTTCTGCAGCCAGTTCTTGCAGCCTGCCGACAGAGACCTTCATTTACCAAGTGGAAGGGTGGATATACACCCAACCCCCGCCCTTTTAATTTCAGGGGGCAGGAGTGGTTTGGTTTCATTTTTAAGAGAGAAAATACCTTCTGGGAATTTCTGGAAATGAAAGTCATTCCAAATATAACAAAACAAAATAACATAACAAAAAGATTTCAGCTGAATGTTAGTATGCACCCACCCACATATCCATTCATTAACTAACTGAAGCAGAGTAATAGCCGGGAGGGCAAATTCTATATGCAAAACTCCATTCTATTTGTTTATCTGCCTTTACCGGCTTTCTTACATTGTTACGTACTATGGTTTTAGGCTTTGTGGTCTATCCCGCAGAGCGCTGCAGCTTGGGAGCAGGACGCAAAGACCAGAAACAAACAGCTAAGCACATGCAACATTCTGATCCCCCAGGACAGTGGCACCAGGGTTGTCTCTCCCCCATGCCCCTTACTTGTCTTCCACGGCGGTGGAGCCAATCAGATGCATGTTCTTCTCAACTTCGTCAAACACTCGGGCCATTTTCGCTTCTCGGTCCTGTAGCGCCATCGTCGCATCCTTGATCTGCCTACTGATGATCTCATATTCCGCATAGGATATTTCTTTGTAGGCCACACAGAGCGTCCGATACCCATCCTGGAGGGGTTAGGCAGGAAAGCAAACGCTTCTTAAAGAGGGATGAGCAACCTTGGCCCAGGAACCAAATCTGGCCCTGCTGGAGTCCCCCCGCCACCAACGGCAACAGCTTTTTCCCCTGAACCTGCCTGCTCTCCCCCAACCACTGATCCCACCCACTACTGGAACGGGCCCCGCAAAAACTCCTCTGAAATGGAATTCAGCTCGTGGGCCAAGAAAGGTTCTCCACTCTGGCTTCAGAGCCAGCATATCCACCAAAGGCCACCTCATGTGGCTCCCCCATCCCTAGCGCCACTGCTAATGACAAGGCTGGGCCTGAACCTCTGAAGCAGGAAGCTTGCTGAAGGCACACAGATTCCCATCCAAATGTGAGCTCCCGATTGTGAAGGTTCTGGATGCACACAGGCAGCCTGAACACTCTGCATGTCCCGTCCCAGCCTGTGGGGGGCACCATGGATGGGCGCCACAAATGCAGCAGGGCAACGAGCTCCAAGACCGCCCTGCGCAGGTTTGTGGGCGCACCTACCAGTGCATTGTTCTCTACGTGAACTCTTGTCCTCTGCACTTCGGCTGGTGGGACCCTGGGGAAAATGGCCGAATCTGCTCCTTTGCAGAACAGGTATATCGTTCCTAAAAGAAAAAAGAAAAAAGATTGGGTTTTTAATAACAACAACAACTTTTCTTGGAAGGGTTAAATTAGCAAATTGTTCCCGGCAGCAAGAAAAGAAGAGAAGCCGCTTTGGAAAATGAGAGCTTCAACTAACCGTTGTTGGTCTTCACCAGCACGCTCATTCGGCGACGCACACAATCAAAATCCAGGACGTTCAGCAACTCGTAGCTTTTGAGACAGGAGGGACAAAGAGCATCAGGGGGGCAGGAAATGGAAAGGCATTATCCCCTAGCCAAAAAGCCCAGCGTAAATAAATCAGGGTGAACAGAAGCACAAAGAACACTTCTGGTGGAGGGGATTCAACTGAAAATTTCCCCTAACTTCCCAGTAGGTGAGCCCGGGATACTGCTCATTCACCAAGGGCAAAATGAGGAAGGGCACCTGGCTGGCCCAGGGCCACTACCTGCCCTCCTGCGGGAGGCTACTATGCCCCTGAGAAGAGAGAGAAGCAGTATCTAGGCAGAGATGGAGTCGCCCACCTTGACACCATCAGCCCTTCCTGGAGCCTGCCAGAAAGATGAGTGGCTGGCCAGTGAGGTAAGGCTTCCAGCAATTTTTCAAAGTACTTGGGCTTTAGAGTTAGTCTAGACCCAAGGCAGAAGCTTGGATTAACAGGAGAAAAAGGGAAAGGCGAACAAGCACAGCCTGCCTATCTTTGCTGCTTTCTGTCTGGCCGAAGAGAAGGCCAGTTCAGCCCCTCGAGGGGGAAAAATGAAGGAGCAAGGCATGCCCTGGGGCCACACACACCAAACTGGACGTGGGAAGCACTTCTTGGCTCAACCGCACAGCATTTCTAGAAGGTGCTCCCAAATGTTTTGGTTTGCTCGCGCACAATATGCAAGTTCCACTTGTGCCTACCTCTCGATTGCCTGTTGTGCATTCTGTACCATCAAGAAGTGATTTTCTTGTCCTAGAAAAGTGAAACCATACCTGTCAATGAACAAAAAGGACAGAATGGCGTTGAAAAAAAAAAAAACCTAAACACACACTCTCTCTCTTTCGATTAAAAATAAAATAAATGAAAAAAAAATCACATGAAAGGAGGGGTTGACTGAGAATGTGACAGGCAGGGGTAGGTCTGTGTGCGCGTCACAGTGGAAGCTGAGAAACACCATAGAGGCCAGTATTAGGCAGAGATGGACTTCATTTTTCCCTTTCTAAGAGTGTGTTTCTAGTCCTCATGGATGAAATACATGCATATGAGCAACACTTGTTGCTGTCTCAGGAGCCAGGGAGGTGGCCAAGCAAAGTTTGCTCTTTGCCCTACCTTATGATGAACAAACTCAGTTCTGTGCAAAACTGTGTGATACACATAATCAATGCAAGAGTGAGCTTTCTTCCAGGGCAGGGGAGCAGGAGTTTAATTGTCTATATAATTTGGGATGCATTTATTTTGTTTTGTTTTTAGGAAAATAAATGATGGGATACAGCAGCCCATAGTCCAAGGAATGCACAAATCTGTCTAACTCTCAATTACAGTGGAATTTTAAATGCTGGCTTAAAACAAACAAACAAGCAAACGTCAGTGTCTTGTCCTTGTCCTCCCCTTGTCCTTACTGTGGAGTGGAAAATTTTCCACTGAAAATTATCCAGTGCTTTGGTGTCCCATGGGTCTGTGAGTAACAGTGAATGCCAATTGCAAATGCAAAAGGAGGTACGTTTGACAGTTTCAAATTGGTTGTCTGTATATGATATTTTGAATATTTGGGTTGCTAGCGTGTCTATTATGTCAGGGCCTTTGGGGTTTTCCTGTAAATTCAAACAAAAAACCTGCATAATACAGAATTCCTATCACATTAAGTGTACTGCAAGTGTCCCTCAGATATTTCAAGTCAAATACTTGTGGCATACTGGGACAACAAATTAACACGGAGCATTTTTAATATTTAGCTGTGCAGATTATTAGATGCAAGTAAAACAAACATGCCACACTAGTTTGCTCTCTGGGGCAATGATGGATAACTTGTGGAACTCCAGAAGCCTTAGCTTGCATCAGTCCTCACCATGGGCTATGCCAGGCAGGGCTGATGGGAGCTTGTACAGCAAACATCTGGGGGCCCATAATTTGTCAACACCTGCTCTGGAACACCTGGAAATGTCTTGATGCAAATTGCCCTAATTTGCAGATTTTCCAGAAAACCCACATCACTGGCTTAATTTTATATTCCGGGTAACATAATTTCCACAGACTCCTGCAGTAGTCTCACTTTGCACCACCTGCCAGGCTGGGGTACCTGAACTGTCCAAAGCTAGGTCCCCGGAATCAGCCCCCAGGCCACGGCTGAAGGGGTCACTGGCTGCCAAGCAGGCGGGCTGAGGGGAATATCCATCCCTCACACTGCAAGAGCGGACTAACTCGGGGGTCTATCACATTCGAGCCCTCCCCTGGAACGGCCCCCATCCTCTCCACAGGTGCTCCCCCGTTGTTCTGGGACAGTGCAAGCATTTCTGCCCAAGTGGTTTGCCTTCTGGACACTATGCGAAGTTCTACTAATTTAAAATTTCAGGTCCACCCTTCCACTTTGCAATACATTGGATGGCTTAGGCCAACATAAAAAGCCAACACCTGCCCCCCCCGCCCCCGCACCAAGAAAGAAAGAAAACCCACAGTGAAATTTAACACAAATAGAGTAAGCAAGCACCCAGCCAAAAAAGAAAAAGGAATTAAAAAACTGAAAATGTGCTGATAGAGGCAAAACAAACCACCAGAAGAGCAAGGTTGGCCACAGTGAAATCCTCAGGCTGAATGCCTAAGCACTTGTGCCCAAGTCCTTTCATGCGCCAGACCAGCATTGGAGCAGCTGAGTGGGACAGCAAAAGCTCCCCTAAACAGGTATGTGCGTGCGTGGGCCAATTTTGGAGGACTGAAAAGCTTCATGTGAACTTTCGTGCTCTTCTTTCAAGGTCCTGCTCAGAGCACACACATGCGCACGCATGCACCAATTCTCTGAAGCAAGACGCGTGGCACTGCGGACCAGGGTCTTTTTGGTTGCAGTGCCTCATCTCTAGCCTGCCCTACCATTGCCCACTCATGAAGTTCCCTTCCCTCAGAGATTTAGAAAGAATCAGAAGGCATTGCTTTCCTTCTTCCTGTTGTTAATATGCTGGTCATTTTAATCTATTGATGCTCCAAAGGTTTTATTGAAACTTTTAGATATACAGTTTAAAAGAATCAATATTCTGTCTTGTTCTCATAGGCACCTGAGGTGGCTAAAAAGGATTTTTGTTTTTTAAAGGCAGAAATTTGGGTGATTTTCTTGCCCCCTAAGGACCCAAAATGTTTGAGGGGGTGGGGACAGAAGCCTGGCTTTCTATCAGGGCGGTTTAGATGGCAGAAGGAGTGAGGGAGATGGCAAACCTCGCAGAAGACTTGGCACCAACCCAGGGAATTCTGGGACAGGCTCTGGGCACAACACCTGCGACCTCGCCAGGCCAGTGCCAGGCGATCACCAAGGTGGTGGTACGGATCCTTTGCAGGTGGGCCACTCCCCTCACCTGGGCTGCAGCTGGTGCTTGGCCAGGCCGATTTCTGGCACCAGCCACATTCAAAGGACCCAAGGCAGGCTGCAGGCCAAGTTCACTGGAATTGGCAGCCAGATCTTCGAACAACTGCTGCTGCCTTTGGGTCAGACTGGACCAGCCGACTTGGCCATCCTTCCTTTACTATTCTCAGCATCCAAAGTTGGGATCACCTGTCCGTGAGTATGTTAGCTCTGCATGCCTTTCCATACACCTGAGCAGGAAGGGAAGCTGGGGGAAGGAAAAAGGCCGTGCTTACTTTCGAGCTCCTTGCAGCAAAGCTACTTCATCTGGGGAAGATGCGACATAGTTGGACTGTGGTGCCTTTCCATCAACTGAGTCCTTTTGCTGGACCTGAACCGTATGGCAGAGACACAAGGCACGCAGGAACAGTTCTTCTCGCTCCTGGGAAAGGAATGTTGCAAAGGAAAGCATGTCTGTCAGCAGGTGGGCTGCAAATTTCCGGCGGCAGGCAAAAAGGTCCGGGCATTCCAGGCCAACTCATACAACCAACTGCTGCCGGTGGGGCAAGAAGGAGGGGACTGGCTAGCTTTGGGCGGCCTCAAGAACTTGTATTTCCAGGGTGGCAAAGGCGGTCCAATCTCTGAGCCACAAGAAAAGTCTACAGAGGGGTTTGGGCAGTCCAGCGAGGACTGCAATGCTCCATCAGCCTCTTAACATGTGAAGCCATGCCTGGTCAGCTCAGCGTGGGCTCCTGATTAACTGGGCGCTTCCTTTTCTTTCCTCGTCTCTTTATCTTGCAAAATGTAAACTTTTAATGCCAGCAGTTACAAATCTGAAGGCGCAGCAGTCATCTTAAAAGAGGTGACCCTTCTCGCGGGTTGGACTCCCTCATGCTTCTGTGCCCTGAACTTGCATACCAGCTTGGCTGCCTATCCCTTTCCACACATGAATCAGGGCATCTTCCACCCTCTCTCAGCTGCCCTTTGGTGAGCCGGTGATCCAATTCTTGTGACAGAGAATGCAAGTGCCCAAAAGCTCCCAGGCCCTCAAACAAGGGTAGGTACAAGCACTGCGTCTTCTGATTAGCTCTGCAACCAACTCCTTCCCTCCTCCCCAAGAGGATCCATTAGTTCCCCCCATAGCGCTGGGAGCACTCCGAGCCTGAGCATCTCCGGGCCTTTTGAATCCTAAAATTAACCCTTAGAAGGGCATCTTTGCTGGGGGAAGAGCCGGGGGGAGGGGCTGCCAGGTTTGCTTTACCCTTTCTGCTTTGCCAGATAGCTGTGGTCCATCCACCTCTGAAAAGGCATCGCTGTACTTGTAGCCATCAATGCTGCACTCAATGAACTCCATGGTGTTTTGTGTTAAAGTCCCTGTTTTATCAGAGAACACATACTCGACCTAAGAAGAAAGGGAGAACGTTAGAGAGAGAAAGAGATGCAGATGACAAAACCCTTTCCTCGTTTTCCACTTGGGGACCTTCTTAAGGAAAATGAACTCTCCTTTGATGCTATGATTTTGTTGAAATTAGAAACATATCAGGAGAAAGAGGGGAAAAACCCATCAAATCTTATTTACATGTATTTGCAGGAAAAACAGCTACGTTTGCAGGTTTTAGCTGACCTGCTGAATCTACAAGGCCAAGCTTTACACAGAAAGAGGTCCTAAAAATCAGGGCAGCCTGATCAAGAAGGCTGGGTGACGCACACGGCACAGATTCTAAGCCTGACATTTCCCTGCATGGTGACAAGCACGGAAATCCTGCCTAGTGAGTGCTAATTATAGCATCACACACTCGGGAGCCCAAAGGATCAATCTTTAGTGCACATGCATATTTAAATACTGGAAGAGAAAAAAGAAATCCTGTGTTTCAAGAACTCAAAACGGCCCCCTTTTACTGAGGCCAGATGATCACCTCCTGCGCTTTTACCTGGCCAAAAAGTTTTGGGATCAGGGCTGCCATAGAGACTGCAACAATATGGAGTGAAACATTTTCTGCAGTCCCCTTTTTGTGGGGAATTTCCCAGGCCGCATCGAATCCTGGTGGTCCGGACTGTTGTACGGTAATCAATCATGCCAGGTGGGCTAAACAGAGGACACAACCTGCCCATTGGCCATGATCACTGGAGCCAGTTGGGGCTGTGGTGAAGACCATAGGCAGAAGCCATTGTCTGGGCCAAGGGAGGAAGACAAGAAGAGTGCAAAGAGGAGGAGACAGAAGGTGGTTCCGACCTGGCCAAGCTCTTCATTAAGGTCAGAGGTGTTCACCAAGGCCCCTTCTTGGCGCTCCTCATCAAACATCTCTTTGTCCCATCCAATGAAGAAGGAGCCGAGGAATTTCTGCATCTCGACTGTCACATACATGGAGACGGGGATGATGAAATTGAACAGAACCATGAAGGACAGGAAATCGGTGAATATTTTTAAGAGCTAAAGGAAGCAAGAGGAAGAGTCACTGGACTGATAGTACATTGTTATAGGTGTAGAAGGACAAAAGTGGTGAATCTGACCACAACTGCAACCCAGCTGAAGCCAGCTGATTACCTTGAAGGTTTCTCTGTCCTTCTGCGTCTTGGGGTTGTACCAAGGTTCATCGTTATGTGGAGCACTTTGCCAGATGTACTTCAGAGTGGTACACACAATAGCCTTACCCACAAGAATGCATAAGTAGACTATCAAGAAAGCATTGATCGACCTGGAAAGTCAAAAAGTCCACACAGGGGGAGGGGGGGAGAGGAATACAGGTGTGTTAAAAAAAATCTGAGGCAAATGCAGTTTGAATAAGGAGGCACCTGTTGGAGGCAGATGCACCCATTGGCCTCAATTCAAGCTGAAGACAGAAGCACTGAGGGGAACCTCAGCTGATACAAAATGCCGTCACCACGCCGTTCTGATAAGCAGGACCACCTGTAGAGAATGGATTATTCTACTGCACTGGTTATGAGTCACAATGCAAAGTGCTACTGTTAATCTGTGAAGTCCTACATCAAGGGAGGGCAGCCTCCAGTGTCCGAGGGCCATGAGAAGAAGGACCATTTAAACAGAGAGGGATTTGGTGTACTGTGTTTTTAACAAAATAACATCCTGGCACACGGGCTTACTTTTCAACAGCGGAGCGTTTCTGAGATTTCCCTTGATAGTTCAAGGCCATTTTGGTCTCCATTCCTGTATAGACAGCCACTCCTACAAAATAAAAAGCCATCAGTCACTGGCCTGCAAAGCTTTGCCCATTTGCTCTTTTCCAAGAAGGAAGTTTTGCGGAAGCTGATCACACATGCAAGGGCATCACAAGGGACTCTGGAGCTCTCCCACTGCAAAGCCCTGGATTTCACACGATGCGAAGGGAGCAAGTCATGAGAAGACCCTGCTGGAGTGGACCAAAGGTCCATCTGCTCCAGCATCTCATGTTCCCACCATGATCACCCAGATACACAGGGGAGCCTACAAGCCCTGTCCATCTGCAGCTCCTTCCCAGAAAACCAATGCTCAGACGAATGGCGTAGCATCCAGCCATCATGGCCAATGGTCACCGATAACCACATATGTCTAATCCCCTTCTAAAGCCATCTGAGTTGTAGGTTGCCACCACACCTCATGGTAGCAAATCCCACTGTTTCACTATCAAAATGATCCAATACTAAAGGCAGAACCTTTCCTGCATTGGCTGTGTTCAGCTCATTACTTGGCACTGGGTAAATGCTCATTTATCTTCACTGGGTAAATGTGGCAAAGATTCTTGACCTATACAGGCACCATCCATTGCTACCTGGACTTCAGTGTGGACTGGGGTTGGTGTACTGAGCTTAAGCCCAGAAAGAACCCAGACCCAAGCCCCTTCTCAGCCACAGCACTTCCCTCCACTTTTTTTGCCTCACAACACAGGAGGACAGAGGAGGAAAGCTGGAAACTCACTAGCGTGCCTAGAGCCCTCTGAAGGAAGGGCCAGTTTAAAGCAACAGCTAAGTGGACAGGTTGAATATATAAAAACAAGAATCTAGGCTCAAAATGGAGTCATCATCAGTAATGAACGAGTGTTGGGCCACGAAGGAAACACAGGCTGCCATGTGACACCTAACAACACAATCACATGTTTGTTTACCACATAGGTGACCTCACTAATGAAGAAGCATTCACAGCACCTCAGCCTAAGGTACATCCTCCCATTCTTTTACTGGAAGAGGCAAAACCATCAAGCAATTGCTCACCATAGATTTTAGGAGTGTTTTTCAGGGTTGCTCCCTTCAGCAGGAGGTTCTCTGGACCCAGTGCCCTAAAATGAAGTCAGGCTATTAGGTTGTTTGCAAAAAAGAGAAGCAATCAGGACATGCTGGCTAATGGTGGCTGATGGATGGGTGTGGCAGGGAGAGTTACTTAAAATGAGGCAAGAACAGGAAGGCAACTTTACTTATGAGCCCACAGAGATCATATCCATGTGAGGCAGGAGGAGGGCACAAAAGAAAGGTCAGATACCAAGCTGATTGATGCTGGCAATATGCTTTGGGCAACAAGAGGCCGGCTAGTTAACTGCAAAACACAAGATGCAATCAATAAGGCACAGGGATGGCAAATAAATAGCATGGCTGACAAACCTGGCAATCGGCTCTTGACCAGCTTTGTAGATGTTAATTCTGCCCACAAACCTGGAATGGGAGAGACACACAAAGGGAGAGTTCAGTGCTGCTTGTGTTCACATGACAGCCATTGCAAGTAGCTGGGAACAAAGAGGCAGGAGAGAAGGGAAGCATGCAGGCAACAAGGGGGGGTGCTCGGAGAGAGTAACCCAAACCAGATGCTCTACCTGAGTGGTCCAGCAAGTTATTTACCGAGAGGTAATTGCAAGACAGACAGATGGACGGACAGGGCATCATTCCATGCCACAAAAGTGACAAAGGCAAAGAGTGCCTAAGGAAAATGCATTTGATAAATACATTTACTTTAAAACACCTATCCATCATTCTGCAACCTGCTGTTCTGGCATTTGCAAAATACAGCCATCTAGCAAGTGATTACAGTTGCTAGGTGCTGGCAAAGAATTAGGAAGGCACCTCAAAAGGTAATGTTGTGAGACATCTGGGGAAGAGAAGAGAGAGTAAAATGGAAGAGGGAATCAATAGGAGGCAAGGGGGAGGAGAAACATGGCATTTGGGTCAGAGGCAAGTCAACAGAAAAATAGACTTGCTCAAAATTAGCCTATGGGTCATTGACCCAGGATCAATTCCAGAGCATGCCAATGCACAGTCGACCTTCCTGTTCAGGGAAAAGCGGACAGCTCTTTTTGCTTCATATAAAGGCTTGCTTGGGATGAGTCGTAGCTCCATTGTAGAGCACATACATCACATGCAGAAGGTTTCAGGTTCAATTTCCAGAAAAGACTCTCACCCCAGAACTGCTACAATGCATGGAGGTTTGGTGGGATGAAAGCAGATCTTCAGAGGTTTAGGACTTCAGTTTCCCACCTTCCTGGCCAATGGTCATGCTGGCAGAAGTTTTGGAAAGCTGCAGTCCTGAACCTTTGGAGGTTGTCCACCTTTTGTCCAGTCTTGGGACAGAGGTCCGACTGTGTCGACAGAAGCTTCCTATGATCCTAATCCCAGACAGAAGAGCCCCCTGAAGTTCCTGACTACTGGATCTCGCAGGATGTGGCATGACTCGCTGGCTGTGAAGGCAGGAAATCAACCCCAAAGCTAAGCTCTGCAAGCGAAGTCGCAGCTTGCCACACCCCAAGTTTCAACACGGTGATCAGGGGCGAGGCAGGATGCAAATATGGGGGACAGCTCAGAAGGTTCCTAAGCTTACCTGTACAGGTCTGGCTGGGGCTGCTCACATTCTATTGTGGCGGTGAGGCCATCTAAGGCTTGGCAAGTGCAGAGTTTTGCCGTATCCTGCACAGTGTAGTGAGTCTAAAGAGAGGCAGGAAGGACAACACTGGTAAGCAACCATTTAACACCTGCAGAACATTCAGAGAGTTTCTACACAGCATGTTATTTTTAAGAAGTTCCGAGTTCCACTGTTTTCTTGTTGCTGAAAATGCTGCCACAGATTGGTTTCAATCTGTCTTTCTAGTCCTCTCAGGAAGTTTGCTTTTATTATTATTTATTGTGCATTTATTGCTTTCAGGTGTTTTTTGCTTTATTTTTTAAAGATTTATCAGCAAAATTGATGTGTTATTCATAGTGCAGCAAATCAACACCCATATAATAAAATGAACACATTGGTTAATATATATTAGGATTCTTTCAAAAAGTTTCCACACTTTTAAAAACTCTATTATTAAGAATTTCAAAAACAAATTACATCATTTTTTTACATAGTCATCTTCCTTTGTGAAGCATTTTTCCTAGCATTGTACCAACTTTTTAATGCCATCAGCAAAAACTATATAAAATATATTTATAAAATATTAAAGTGTGGAAACTTTTTGGAGACCCCTCGTAACTTGACCGATTTGGGGCCTCTATAAATAAAAAGAAGCAAGTGGGCAGCAAATGAGATGCCACTAAGTAATGCAGCTAATTAATGTGGGAAGAGAACGATGTAAGCCATTTTGAGTTCTTAAAAAGAAAGAAGAAAAATGAGGGATATATACTCAATTAAATAAAAAACGAATAATACGAAGTCATGACTCCAGAGACAGATGCAGGAAAAGACAAGCAGCAGCTAGTACATGGGGTCATGAAATCACTGGACAGCTGTGCATTAGGTTTGGCCCAACCTGGTTTTCTGAGAATGCCCAGGGGCCCTACCCCTTCTGAGCCGTCCTGACCACCAGTTGCTTAGTGGATTCCCAGAATCTGTACAGTCCCCACCCCATTCTAAGAGGCTGAAATGCCTCTCCGAGGCTTAGTTCCCAGCAGAAAAAGTGACAAATCAAAATATGCTGATTATTTTGGTCCCGCCCCCTGTGCTTCTGGCCCCACCCCTTTCTGCCTTCAGTCCACACCAGCATGTGGCCCCCAAGAGTAGAATTTGGCCCTCAGGTTGAACCTGGTTCTGCTCCCCAAGGGTTGACTGTATCTTGCTTTCTCTCTCTGTTCTAAGTCTGTCAACCAGCACCACCTTCTTTCTAGCACTGTCTTGAATATATTGGCTGTTTGGATTGGAAATGTTTAAAAATAACGCTTATGCACACATGTTCATCTATTTTTAAAGCCACTGTGGTGTCCAGCTCCAAAGGTGAATTAGTGTCTATGAATCATATCCAGGGACACGGTCAATTCCTTTTTCAAAAGTCCAAATGGAGCTTGCAGCAAATTATCTTCCCTAGATTTTCAAGCTACAATACAGAGCTGTAAGCTTAGATTTTATAGATGGCTCTCTGTGCAAAACAAGTTGCTTATTTCCACCTTGCAGGGCTACAGAACAGAGACCAAAACAGAACCAGCTGCTGCCCCAACAGGTTTGGAAGTGCCCTCGCAATTATTTAGAAGGGACTTTCTGTATTTCACAAAGCCGGAGAACAGTCTGAATGGGCTGAGTCCAGAGACTCGCCGGAGAAAAACAACAGTTGAGCAATTCTGGAAGACAGACATGTCCACAGATGTCTTACACCTTCCAGGATCTTTCCAAGGAAATCAGCTGAGAGTCTCCGAGGAGGAGGAACAACCTAGGCTCAGTATCTCTGGGTATGTGGAGAGGATTTTCCTCCGATAAAATTAGCATGTCAAATAACCACCATCCCCAAATGCGCCCTTTTTTGTTGTTTAGTCACAAAGTCGTGCCTGACCCATCACGACCCCGTGGACAGCCTTCCTCCACGCTCTCCTGCCCACCATCCCTCGGAGTCCACCCAAGCCCAGCGACCCCATACAGCCCCCTCGCCCTCTGCCGTCCCTTCTCCTTGCGCCGTCGATCGTTCCCAGCATCAGGGACCCCTTTTTAAGAGGTTCTTTTTCTAGTCACTGCGGAGCACTTTAAGTCACTCCTGCTGCCAAGATGTATTACTGCAATCCATCTTCATAAACAAAACTCACCGAAATGCTTCCTGAGCTCATTATCTCAAAATTTCCATCGTTTCTATTGCATCAGTTGCAGGAGACATCTGAAAACCTGACGTTCCACTACTTGGGGCAGAGCTTGGAGGGCTGGAACCCTTAAACTAGTTTTGGCATTAGCGGCATCCCAAGGGCTCCTTGTACTTTCTATATGCAGCCCTTCCCTAGCAAATTTGCATTTTGTTCTTGCAAAACATGAAGAGGTAAGTGGAGGCTGGACTATCATGGCTTATTTGCATGTTAAGAATCAGACAAGAAGTTAACATGCAGAAAGCCAGTGGGTATAGTGGTTAGAGCACTAGGAGGCTAAAAGGGGAAAGGAGGAAGGCAACATGAATTGGGCAGGGAAAGAGGAAAGGGGCAGGGATATACATATACTAATAAATAGATTTTTTTTAAATCCTGCATCATAGTTTTCTGGAAGTTTCTTGCTATTTAAATATTGGTGTATAGCAGGGCCAGGCAACACATAGCTATCCAGTTGATCTGGCCTGCAACTCCCATTTTCCCCAGCCAGCACACCCTATGTTGGTGTGAGTTTTAATCAAACACACCTGGAGGGAAACAAGTCATGATGGTTCACAGAATAATGGATATGGCTACTTTTATATCCCCGCAGGCTGTGGACCAGCTGCAAACTTGTCATTCATAAAGGAAGGACTGTGGCCTAATTCTCACTGAGACAGAAGATCTCTGTCAGGGCTATACCACCTCCACCCGCTCACATGACTGCATGCTCCATCACTAGGAAAAGCATCCAGACATACAATCAGCCAGTCGGGAAGCTGGCTAAGCCCACAGGGTTCAGTTGCCTGCAAAGAGCATGCAAATTTATTTAGTACCTGGTTTTAGATTATGGCTATTGGTCTTGCTGCTGGTTTGTTGCTTTATTGGTTATATTGTGTTTATTCCTCCAGTCATATTTATATTGTTGCATCTATATTGTATTTTTATCCAGTATGTTTTACAGTTTTAGCAATTATTGTTATTTATTTTTAACTGCATTTTCTATTTTTATTTTGCATCACTGTTGATGATTCTGCTGTGAGCTGCTCCTGGCTATGGGGCAGCATACACATGCAATAAGCTAAACAAACTGAATGGATAAATGAAACCCCACCCCTGGAGAGCTGTGGCCCTTCCGATCAGCCACCTACTCCCCAAGGCCTGGGGAAGAGAAAAGTTTTCCAGGCTGGCCTGTGCCATTTACCCATCCTGTTACCTTGACGTTTGATTCTCCATCCAGACTAGCCGTGGTGACGTAACAGGACCCATCTTTGCTACTCGATGCGAGGAATATCAGGTCACAAGGAAAGGTTTCATCAGCTGACACCTCCACAATGTCACCAACCTAAAATCAGAACAAGGCAATCATGCCCTCTGGTTCGAACTACAACCACCAGATCAAAACCCGACATATCCTCATGTCCATATTTGTCCCTGCTCCTTGATGAAACGAACTCTGGACGTACAGTGTCAGGATCAGACCGAGACCAGAGTGGGGCTCCCTAACCCTTAACCACCCTCTTAAACCTTCTGGAAACCTCTTTCCTGATTTCTGATGGCAGTAAGTAATTTTCCATTAAGCACTCTCCCTGCCAATCACATGGAAAACATGGCAGAACTTTGATGGCACCACTGTGACCTTTGGCTCCACTCTTCGGTTTAGCCACACTGGCTGTTCCTGGGACCCACGTGCTCCCTCCCCTCCTCGCCTGCTCCATTTCTCTCCTTTACTTCTTCATCTAGACAAACCTGTCAGTTCCCCCACATCAGAACTGGGAACGCACTTAACAAGAGGGCTGACCAGATCTGGAGTCCTCAGGTCCCTCGCTACTAGTTACTAGAGGGGCTACGGAAGCGAAATGCAGGAAACCAGACTAGTTCAGCAGACTATTAAGAAACAAGCACCTCAAGGCCGCTTTCCACCAAGTGGACTGACAGAAGATCTGCATCTTCCCCACCAGCCTGTCCACTCACCTGGACAGAATTCTTTTCCACCTTCATCACCTAGCAAGCATGTTGGTAAGTACAGGAATCATAAGCACGCCAAGGGTTAGGAAAAGGTGGATGAAACAGCTGGTCTCTGTGTATAAATGATTTCCTCGTTGTGGAAACGGGTGCAGAGGTCAGAGTTTTCTGTTTCCGAAGTGCTGCATTCACCACCAGCCCAGGTTTAAAGTTCTGTGTCCAGGCTGCCCTAACCCTAAGCATTTTCTTCCTTTCTCCAAGCTGCCCTTGAGGTCATCCAAGGACATTCTCCTGGGAGTGCCACATGGACTCATGGCCCAAGTGGAATCCGCCAGGAGAAGAGCCTTCCGAGTATGGAACTCCCCGCCTCTGGAGGCCCAGCAGGGTCCAGCCCTGAGCAGTTTGGGGCACCTGGTGTACCCCCTTTCTGGGAAACCAGCCACAGCTTGAATGCTAGCCTGTCTGCAATGCATTCTTTTGGTCTTTGAGCTGTGCTACCTTTAGCTTGTTCACCACTGCGATCTGTCAAGGCAAGTGCACCAAAACTGTGAAATAATTTTATTTATTTAGAATATTTATAAGCCGTCCTTTCGCACAGCCTCAGGACGGCTTACATAAATAAATAAGAATAGTAGTATAAAACATAATACAAATAAATTTCAGATCCACCCTGGCTGCAGATTAAAACATATATAGCTAATATTAAAAGTTATTAAAATATTGTTGAAATAAAAAGGTCTTGGCCTGGCGCCGAAAAACAAATAACGACAGCGCCCAGGAGGACCTCTCTGGGGAGTGCATTCCATAGGTGGGGCACCACCACAGAGAAGGCCCTCCTCCAGGTACTTTGCCTCCTAATATCTTTCACGGAGGGTTCCCGGAGGAGGGCCTCTGCTGCCGATCTCAGGGGGTGAGGGCAAATACGAAATAATGGAAGAGAGATATGCTGAGCCCAAATCTCCGGCCCAAAGGACAGTCCCTCTTGCCATCTTTCCCACTCCCTGCTTTTCGCCACTGCTTCCTGAGGGCACCACTCCCATGCCAAAGCCATCACTTTTTGCCCGCTACCAAATCAGAAAGCCCTGTGGCTCCCATTACCTTGATGTTCTCACACTCTTTCTTCACAAGCTTTGCATCTTCGATCACAAAGACTGTGCTTTTGTTCACCTCCTTGTCAGCCCTGTGCCGCAGCCAGTCTTCATAACCCTGAAGGGGGTAAGAGGGGATCGGTGTGGCCATGGGGCAGAGAAGGAAATGGTCCAGAAAGGGGGTGGAGAGCTCTGTTCTCCCGCAGTGGATCACGATAGTCCCCTCTTCCTCCCGGGGGGCGGGGGGGGGGAGATGGGGAAGGCACATACCTGCTTAATGGCTGTGACCGTAATGACAAAGAAAAGAGGCAGCCCACTTGTGACAGGGCTCGTTGGTGTGTCTACTATGACCTGAGGGAGAGAGGAAAAAGCCACTGGGGACGTCCCATTTCAGAAGGAAAAGGGTATTAAGGTGCATGATGGGAGTTTCAGCACTTTCCGCTTCTGCAAAGCAACGCAAGCAATGCATGTGTGGAAGGTGCAGAAAAGGTTCAAGGGCATGCCCAGCAAAGTCAGAGACAGAGAAGCAGAGCGAGCCAGAAGGGGCCTCCTGCGCCATCTAGTCTGACCCCTGGCGCCAGCCGGCTCCGCTCACGACATGCCCACCATGTGTCCAAGTTCTCCATCCATTCATGTATTAGAGGTGCTACACGGGGAAAACCAACCCTCTGCTCTCCTCCTGTGTGTTCCTTGTTCTCACGGGCTTAATGATGGCTGGAAGAGCTCCTGAAGGGCTCTCTTGGCGTATGCAGAAGGGAACAATGTGCTGCCGTGGAGGCCTGGTGGAGCAAAGAGGTTCTTTTCCCACAAGCCTTAGAGTGGTTTGGGGCGACTCGGGGGCAACTGCTGCTCAGTGGTACAAATTCCAGAGGCGTAGCTGGGTTGTCACAGCAAACAGACACTCTTCAACCAGCCAACCAACAGACTTCTGGCACTTGGAAGACTATGGCTGCCAACCCACACATACATTTACTTGGGAGTAACTCCCGACATCGTGGACGTAATTCTGGGGAGGCATGCAAAGGAGTGCAGCAGAATTGATTTACTGGGGCACATTTTTATTCCAGCCCTTTTTCAAGAATATATTCAATCTGCCAGTTTTAAAAAATGTGTTGCACAGGTTTTTTGGTTTTTGGAAAAACGAGGCAGGTGGGGGAGAACTTTGGGTGATGCTGTGTTCTGCTCTTCATTGCCGCAGCAGCTCTCATGCTTGTGTAATCTGCAGCCAAGCATTTTCTTCTCTCCCACTGGTGCAGGTTCTCTGAGGGTGGGAAGAGTGCCAAACAAAAATGTAGGTGTGCAATGTTTTCACATTGGGAGGGTGGGATTTGCTAAAGCTGAGGACCTTTCACATGGCTTTCATTCACTCTCTCTGAAATGCACTTGTGAAGAGAGAGCGCGGCTTACCATGGGCAAGGTTTTCTGGGCATGCCCATTATGGACCAAACGAGAAAGCAAAAATGAGGAGAACACCCCTGCCTCCCAAGCTTATTGCACAGCAGTGGGAGAGTGAAAATCCTACATCCATGGTTAGTACCATGATGCAGACTGCCTTCAAGGTAAATATAGTTCCCCTTTAACTTGCTCCAAGTTAAAGCCTGGGACATTTGGGAGCTCCTGGTACCTGCCTGCTGCTCCTGGCAAGCTGAACTGCACCACAGCAGAATGTGGCGGCAAGCCATCTTTTTGTGTGCCTGGGCAATGCGTGCTGTCGAGAACTTGGAATTGCTCAACACAGGATGCCCATTGCTAATGGAGGAGGCCATCTGAAGCACCGTCCTTCTAATTAGTGAGAGCAATCTCCTCAGAGATCATTAACACCCATCCCCAGCACACGCATGACATGCAGGCTGTCAAAGCATCATGTCTTCACAGCCAACGTGATGCGGTTGCCATGAACACCGCACCACTGGATCTAGTACAGCCCATTTAGCCGAGTCAGAGGAAACTCAAATCTACAAGGACAGGGCCAGTCAGCTTCCTTCACCTGCAACACCGAGCGCTTTTAGCTTGGTCAGACCGACATGCCAGCTCCGGAGTCCAGAACAGATACATGGCCAAAGAAGCTTCAACAGGGTGCATCTGTTTGGCTGGAGTCGTGTGGGCAGGGCCCTTTTTGAAATAGCACTGCTCGGCCACTTGGCCGGAACAGGAAGAAGGCTACAGCCCATCTCCCCCTCATCCTCCTGGCACAGCGATCTGCAAGATTTCTGCTTTTAAAGCAAGAGATCCACACAAGCAGCCCAGGCTAAAGGGATCAGGAAAGGGGAAGCGAGCACATGCACTCACTGGAGCCTGCAGTTTTCTCGTCCCACAAGAAATCTGACCCATGAAAGCTCACTGCATGTTTGTACAGCCCTCACCTGGATCAGGAAGCCATTTCAATATCTCATTATAGATGTATGTGGAGGGAGGTGGGAATGCATCAAAGATCATTAAAGATGGGTATTACTGGATCATTAAGGCAGACCACTCATTATTAATTCATAGTCTTTGACAGAGACACATGTTGCAACAGATACTGCATGCTGAAAGCACGTGCCCACAGTCTGCATTCTGGGGGCACTGCTCGGTTTTATCAGGATGGCACTGAAAATGTTGAAGGGCAGTTTCTGGTGGGGGGTGGGAGCAAAGCAAGGCAACACAACAGCAATTTTTTTTGGCTGAGACACTGTAAAGGGCAGGGTACAAAAAAATTAAATGAATGAATGCAAAAGCAAAAAGGCATCTATGCCTTTCTTCTCCAAAAGTGATCTTACCTGTACAAGGAAGATGATAAGGAAGTAAAAGTTGGCAATTCTACGGAACTGTTCAAAGAGATTCTTTGGAAGAAAATTCCAGAGTGTGTACTGCAGGAAGGAAGCAAAGAGAGAGAGATAAATCATGAATGCAAGCAAAGACAGCCATGTCCAAGGCAAGAGAAGTTATCATCCATCCATAGGTCCATCGAGTTTGCAAATGCAGAAATACATATTGGAAAAGGGCTTTGATGAGAAGGAATAACTTGTAAACCTTGAAAAGGAGAAAGCATAGATTAAAATGCTTGCAGAATATTTACTGCATAACTCCACAGAACTCAGTGACCAGCTAGTGATGGGAAGGCTCAGGGAAAGGTTTTGGAAGCAGCGGTGGCGGCCAGACCTCCCCCAGTGCTCCCGCTTGAAATGAAAAAAGGTTATGAACGCCGCAAAGCCGATGGTGTTCACATGCCCGAGTGAGCGATGCTCTCGGGATGCATCGTTGGCAGTGGGGCAATGCTCCTCCAAAGTGGCTGAACGCACAACACTGTGATGTCTGCACGGCCGGTTGATCCACAGCCGCGGTGAGAAAGGCCTCAGCACACGGTCGCCTCGCCATTTCTCTTGCTTCTTGCTGGGTTCAACAGAGCTCAGTTGATGGAAAGGCCTAGCTACTAGCTCCACAGCCCCATGGCCTCCTCAGGTTCAGGTTCAGATCTGCTCCAGCTGCCCTTCAGCCCGGACAGCGATGTTATCATACATCCCAGAACTGCAAGCACAGGCCTTCCTGAGAACATCTTGCCGAAAGTGGCAAACTGTCAGCCAAGCCAGCCTCCCAGTTCAGCCTGCAAAGCACAGTGCTCACTCTTCCTTCATGAGTAAACCAGAAAGCCAGAACTTCCTTTGATTTTTGCCCAGAATTTGCAGGAACCCTCTGTTCGCCCAGCAGCACGGGGGAGGTCATTCTCTGAGCAAACCCGATCCCCCTCAGGGTTGCTCAGGGTGCTTGCATTGCTCCACAAGGAGGCTCGGAAGCAGGCACCGAGCGCAGACTGCTCGATATTAGCAGCCTCGCCCTGCATGCTCCTGACTGCTATCAGGGGAGGGCAATTTGCACAATACAATGGTAGGGCGATGCTGAGCAGAGTCATGCTGCCCCTTTCTCCCACTGCTGGTTAGCAAGGAAGGATATGGACAAGGCACGACAGCAGAAGAGCAGTGTCTAAAGTGGGGTGAGGGGAAAGACCTTGTTATGACCCAGGTCTTGGTCCAGCCAAGGCACCTTCTTTCAGGGTCAAGGGTACCGACCTAGGAAGAAAAAGTACCCATGCCCAAGATGATGGATGGCTTACTGAATGCCGAGACTGGTGGGACACAAATGCAGATTTCAGGTAAACAAGCCAAGGAAAAGCATGCAGGTAGGTCTGTTTGGCCACTGGCATGACAAACATTGCTCCACCAGCACGAGGTCTTAGGGACCCCTGGGCACTCCAACATGTGCCTCCCGTGGATTGTTTGAAGCGCCTCTCGCTCTGTTCCAGAGGTTGCCAGTATACATGGGCACAACCCTCCTTCCTGGGAGGCAAAGGAACGGGGAGTGAGAGAAGGCTCAGCCGCCCCGATCAACTTCCACCAAAGGGTGCGCCATGTCCGCTTGTCTAAGATTAGGAGAAGAACTTCCAGTGCCTGGCAGCCAGTGACCTCTGCCCCACTGGCATCTCACCATGAGTCAGGCTAGCAAATGTCCACAGCCACACCAAACATGTTTGCCAGTCGCTGGGAACAGAGCGTGCTTAACTCGCATCACCACGGCTCCTGGTCATCCATCCCAGGACAGCCTCTCCCCGTTGAGGCACACGAGGCACGACTGGAATCTGCGATCGCTCTTGCCCATTCTGGAGAACATGACCAGGTACTGCCACCTGGTCATAAAATCAGCCATAGAAACCCACTGGGGAGTGTTTTGAAAGTGCTACAATGAAACAAGGTAAGGAGTCCAAAAAGATAGATGTGGCTATGCCAGGAACTTCCACGCACACAACTCATCCTTGTTGCTTTGGTTTAATTCTGGATATCCCTCCCCATCTCCAAAACCACAACCCCGAAGCATCATGCTCAACCTGCTGTGAACCAACAGGTTGGGACCCTCCCGCAAGCAATGAATGTTGGTGTTTTAAGGCTCAGGAGGGGTTCTGCACAGGATAGCCTGCCCTGGTTCTGGGGCAGCCCTTCCCTTGCAGCTGGCTGGGGGATTCTGAGAGTTGTAGTCTGGGTACTTGCTCAGTGGGGAATTAACCATTAGTGGGGAATCGTCAGGATGATGGCCAGTGACAAGCAGGATCCCCCAGGGCTCTGTCCTGGGGCCGATCCTGTTTAATCTTTTCATCAATGACATGGAAGAAGGGGTGAACAGTCTGCTGATCAAATTCGCAGACGATACTAAAATGGGGGCAGCGGCCACCACTGAGGAGCAGTTACTTCAGATCCAGAAGGATCTGGACAGACTATGGAAGTGGGCAGGAGACAACAGGATGGCGTTCAATGTGGATAAGTGCAAGGTCTTGCCCTTGGGGCATAGGAATGGGGGTCACAAGGACAGGTTAGGTGACAAGTGGCTGGAGAGCAGCACTTGTGAAAGGGACCTCGGGGTACTGGTTGACTGCAGACTGAACATGAGCCAGCAGTGTGATGCGGTGGTCAAGAGGGCGAACGCCACCCTTGGTTGCATAGCCAGAAGTGTGGCTTCTAGATCGAGAGAGGTGTTCCTACCACTCTACATGACTCTGGTGCACCCTCAACTGGAGTATTGTGCTCAGTTTTGTGCCCCTCATTACAGAAAGGATATAGCCAGGTTGGAGTCAGTGCAGCGCAGGGCCACAAGGTTGGTGGCCGGTTTGCAGGGGATGGGGTATGATGCGAGACTGAGGGAACTGGGTCTCTTCAGCCTGGAGAAGAGCAGACTCAGAGGGGATATGTTGGCGACATACAGGTATGTGAGGGAATGTCACATGGAGGTGGGTAGAGACCTGTTCTCCCCTGCAGAGGAAGGCAGGATGGGCTCCAATGGAGCAAAGCTCAGAGAGCCAAGGTTCCATTTAGATGCCAGGAAGCACCTCCTGACAGTTAGGACCCCGAGGGTATGGAATGGGCTTCCACGGGAGGTTGGAGGTGGTTGAGGCCCCATCAGTGCGGGTGTTCAAAGATAGGCTGGACGGAGCTGGCTGGAGCTGGGGGTCAGACTAGATGGTCCGGGAGACCCCTTCTGACTTGCTCTGTTTCTGCGTTTCAGTGAATGCCCACCCCTCAGTCCATACCTTCTACACTCAAAGGACAATCTCTGGAGGAGATCCAGCATGCAGTGGTCTGCCAGCACACGGGAAGCCCACCTAAAAGGAGGTCTCCCACTGGCTACATGGCAGCAGGGGCCATTTGCAAGCCGCTGTGACAACTGCAGACGGACTCTTTTCAGAGGACAAGTGGCAGCCGCGCAAGGCCAGCCTTGGACTGGCCAACAAAGGCACATGAACATAAACGGAAGTTGATGTACAGAACTGATTGTCTATAAATTGCCTACAGAGGAGGCCGCATTGTTCTATGGGATTCCCCGCTGCCTATTCATAGCAGCCACCTGTCCCTGGCGCCTTAGAAAGATGAGGGTCTTTTGTTCAGCACTCCCTGCTCGACAAGCAAGGGCAGGCTTCCCTGTCACGAAAGCAGGACATTTAATAAAGGGTTCGTAAGGGATGCTCTGCACTGTGCAGGCTGCACAGTGGCTTGTCTGGAGCACACCTGCTTGGGGGATTCTTCAAGGGGGAAGGTTTGGTGCCAGTCTTCCTTTCAAACTGCTTTTCATATATGGTTGGCTAGGGGGCAAAGGTTAAAGATCTGATGCCTGGGACAAGAATTCCAGCCCAGGTCCAACTCTGAAACTTTAAAAGAGGGGGAGGAATCACTCCCCCAATGGTGAATTCAAGGACTGTAGGCAAAAGCCAGACTGCTGATGGGAACAGAGAGAGGCCCGATGGCAAGATGCCCAGAGGAGAAGCGGGAAAATAATACCCCCAACAAAAGCTCAGTGAGGATTGAACATACTCGATGGCCACAGAAAGGTGAGCATCAACTGGGGGTAGAAAAGATAGTGGCCAAAAACAGGGAGCTGGTTGCACGGACCTGGATCACCTAGAAGGTGGATAGCTGGAACACCAAACGGACGCCTGGCATTGTTAGTGAAGGGCTCATTTTTAAGAACAAGCTAACAATCTTAGATCAGCAATTTTGTGCCAGGATTACAGAAATGCATATTCCATGCAATAGTAAAACTGGAATGACCTCACTGGGGCAGCAGAGTAGAGTTATTGACGGATTTTACCTTTGCTAAGCTGAAAAAGCAGGTTGTTAAACAGCTGCAAAATGTGTGCATTAGAGAGATAAATACCAAGAATCATTTACAGCTAGGGCATTTTGGATAAACGTTTTGAGATTCAAAATGACAAAAAAGTTTAACACTTAAAAAGGAAACGATCAAGAAGCTTTTGAAAAAAGGAAACACAACTTGCAAGTGAAAATGACCCAGTTAGTATTGCTAGGAGCCTCTAAGTCAGATGTCCCCATCTTGACCCCTTGGAGATGCATTGGATTCCAACTCCCATGATTGCCATCCAGCTTGGCCGCACTGGAAGACACTAGGTAATACTTCACACAGTGCATGAGGAAATGATGGCATTTACTTCCATGAGCAGTGGAGATGGCCACCAATCTGTATGGCTTTAAAAGGGGACTGGAGAAATTCCTGGAGAAGGCGGCCCTCCATGGCTACTAGTCCTGATGGCCGTATGCCACCTCCAGCGGCAGAGACAGTATGCCCATGTACACCAGTGGCTGGGGAACACGGGGAAGAGGGTGGTGTTGCACTGGTGTCCTGCTGGTCACGAAGCAAAGAGAGCAGACGGACACTGGGTCTGATCCAGGGATGTTCTGATGAAGGTTACGGGTGGCTGACATAGTGCAAGAAGAGGAATAAACCAGGACTGGGAAAAGTCATGGCTGAATTGCCACTAAGCCACAAAGCTCGCTTGTGTCAGTCAGTCCCTTTCCGTCTAAGCTACCTCGTGTTGCACTACAATTCCCATCATCCCCAGACGGCAGAGACGTGCTGGTGGGCACCCTTCTGCAAAAGATCAGCCTAGGACTGGGGTAGGTTAGAGGACCCACATCACAGTCAACACATTTTGAAGCATCGCAATCCCTGTGTCAGCATGAATGGGGCAAACATACCTTGGATGAAACGATTTGGTTGGAGCAGAACGTCTGAGGAATGTAAGCTTCTGTTTCGGAAACCTGGTGGTGGCCAACAAGGATAGTCCGGGTGCTGACACGTTTCTCTTCTCCAACAAGCTGCGAGACAGGACAGGGAGAGAATTATTCATGTGTTCTTGGGAAGCATATCGGAAAAATATGCTTCCCTATTTGGGGAATTCACCATGCCTGTGGCCCTGATCCTGAGGCTCCTTGCATAGAAGGCGAACCTTTGAGCCCACAGGTTTTGGGGCATTCCCTGGATGGAGTGGCCAGCGCTCCCTGGACTACAACGAAAGGAAGCTGAAACCTACACTCTCCCGAAGCTCCATGGGTGCCCTTCTAGACAAAGCGAGCCTTGGGAAAGTCTGAGAGGTTTTAAAAGGCATGGTGGATTTTCCACCCTCCCACAGCCATTGGTGGAAATAGTGCAGTTTGCCAATTATATCCTGCACAAGCAGTAATTACTGCGTTTCTGAATTACAGAACATCTTGAGTCAAGAGTTGGGGGCACAATTTACAATTCATCCGCTCTCTAAATTCTAAGCTATTTTGCTCATTTAAAGCATTCATCTTCTCCGGCTTCATCCCATAGGGAAGCCACAGGCAGTTAACAGCAGCATAAAACGAGGAATAAACACAATATAGAAACAACAGTAAAATGGTCATGCAGAGCAGAGCAGCGCGTAAACAACAAAACCACAAGAGACAGCAGAACAAGAAGAGAAACAAAGCTGCAATTCAGTGTCCAGAGAGCTTTCGGAGCTGCATGAAAAACAGCAGCTGCCACGGAATCCTCCTATTTAGGGAGCCAAAGCGCCAAGGGAAAGGCGATCCACAGTCCTGGCATCACCACCAAAAAGGCCCTGCTTCCCATGGACACCCATCAAGCTTTGGCTGGCAGAGGAACAAGGTACAGGGCCTCTAAAGAGCAAGAACAGCAGGTCAAACAGGACAGTCTGCTTTTGCAACACGTTTCCCAACCATACTGAGGGACACGGGGGTGGTGGGGATGCACATCAGTGAGAAACCCACGAACAACCCTTGCAACATGCAAGCATCGAACACACGTGGACGCACGCACACACAATCCTCTACAGCAGGGGTCTCAAACTTGCGGCCCGTGGGACGATATTTTGTGGCCCCCACTTGATATCAAAGTTTAGTGATAGTGCGGCCCTCGCGTTTTTCTCACACGCACCTGCGTGAGTCGTTACCCCGGGCGCAATGTTCCCTCTAAGCTGCGTGCCGGGACGGGGGGGGGGCACGGGGGAGGGCCCTGCGGCCTTCAAAGCGCCGGCGGCGCCCGGGCTGGCCTCCGGGAGCGACGCGGGATGAGCGGCCCACCACCGCCGCGGTGGTGGAATACTTGATGCGGCCCAGCCTCACCCAGACTCTACTCCAGCGGCCCCCAGGTAAGTTGAGTTTGAGGCCCCTGCTCTATAGCATGTGGGTTTGGTGCATGAGAATTCATGAATCCCTTGAGAGGCGAGGCCACATGGAGAAGGCTCCCAAAACGGCTATTTATTTAGTTAGTTTTTATATGCTGTTCAAGACCACATTCTCTGGATGGATAACAAAAAACAACAACATACCCACAAACAACACACTGCATCCAACCATTTTTATTTAAGCAGCATTTTAAATGTTAATATCATTGAATTTTATTTGGCCAGGGCGGCTTATTTTATTCCAATGTATATATTTTAATTGTTATTGTTTTAATTTATTGTGTATTTTATTATGTTGTGAGCCGCCCCGAGGCTACGGCAAGGGGCAGCATAGAAATGTTTTAATAAATAAATAAATAAAGCCAAAGATATAATCAATTAAATATTAAAATGTTGGGAAAATAAAAAGGTTTTCTCCTGGTGCTGAAAAGAATAGAGCGAGGGCGCCAGGCGAACCTCCCTGGGGAGCAGGTTGCAAAGTTGGGGTGCCACCCCCGAAAAGGCCCTTCTCTGGGTAGCTACCCTCCTAATTTCCTTCAAAGAGGGCTCCTGGAGAAGAACCTCTGCCTTAGATCTCAAGGGGTGGGCAGGCACATAGGGAAGAAGGCGCTCCTTCAGGTAGGTAGGTGCTTTAAAAAAGAAAAATCTCCTATAAAAGAAAAAACGGGCAAGCAGAGCGTACTGGATCCAATTCCAAGTCTATCCCCTCCTCTGTGTCTTCTCCAGTGATGTGAACACAAAGGAGGAATCAAAAGATTGTGCGAGAACTTTTCACAGTTTTTTTTTTCTTTATTTTGCTGTGACCTTCTTTAAAGCAGCTTTTTCAGACTGGCTGGTATTCCAAAGTATTTTTTATGTCTGTGCAACACACACACCAATTTTTCCCAACATCTCTTCATCTCTGATATGGAAGAAATGGCTCACAACTCAAACAAACAAAAAAGGGGGGGGCAGGAGTGGGGCAAGAAAGAGAGAGATATAAATAGCCTGTATATATCTGGAGGGTATATATCCATCACTGCCCAGAACTTTGTATTGGAACATCCAGCGTTGGATCAGTGGTTTCCACACAGAGGTCCTGATGCTTTATGTGAAGTAAGGCCAAGAAATGTCAACAGAAGCTCTTGTTTATTTCCACCTGAACCCTTTTGAACAGCACAGGAGATTAAAGTAAAAATGGGCAGGCACCGCCCAAGGGAAATCCTTCCAAGGTATCTCTATTTAGAATTCACATGCTTGCAATGACATTTCTTGGCCTCCATGCGATGCCAATTTTGCATCCTGTGGAATTGGAATTGCATTCAAGTTCAACGCTCAGAAATCTCTTCCATGGCACATGTCAAAAAGATTTCAGTTTAATGCAAAAAATAAAATAAAATTGCTCACTGAGCCCACGAATTAAGCGTCACCAATACCAGCAAAATATACACTATGCAGCATCTGACCATGCAACCAAGAAAGAACTCTGCAAAAGTCCAGAGGCAACCTCCTGAAACTTTTGTGTTGGCCAGAGAGGAAGAAGAGCATTTGCCATTTCCCTGTGGACCTTTCTCCCTTCAGAGGTCTCACAAACTATTTGCAGGCGTTCTTGAGGTTCAAATGCACATGGGAATCCAATGGGTGGACGGGAAAATAAAAGTTTCTGAAGAGAAAACCAGGTGAGCCCTGGTAGAAGGACACATGATTTCTGCCTTTTAGCTGAAATCTCATTCCATATGTTTCCACCTATATAGTAGAAAGTGTGGAACAATGTTTGCAGTGTTGGACCAGCCACTGGAGGTCTGGATTCTACCCCCCACTCAACCATGAAGTTCACTGAGTGACCTTGGGCCAGTCACTGGCTCTTAGCCTAGCCTACCTCACACGGGTGTTATGAGGATAACATGGCAAGAAAGAGGATTATGCACATCACTTTGGGTTCCTTACAAGAGGAAAACAGTAATATATGAATGGTATTTTAAAAGGATTCTGAAAGGTAGGAATGATTCCTTTAAGGTATGGTCAGGAATGTGGGCTTTTCAGGCATTATTTAATGCAAATTGAGCTTATTCATGGTTATGTCCATTGGAAAAATTTGTTTGCACTGGAAAATTGTCGGGCAACCTTGGGAACAATCTAATTTACCATGCTTAATTTGACTCATGCTTAGAAAACCACAAAGCTAAACTAACCCATGTTATTTTTCTCCCAATACACCACATGCATTTGAAATATCTTAAGAAAATATTTTTTGAAGCAGTTTCAGAAAAGAGTTAAAACACATCTCATATGATTTAAATGTTAGACTATGTAGAAATGTTTTGGGGGATGCTTCTAAAAGGGAAAGAAAATAGCATGTGTTTCCCTTACTTGGTTTTGAGGCAGCAATTCTGTGTAACTAGAGGGTACTGGGGAAACACAGCAATCCCATGCCACCTAAAAGAGTGGGGAACTACAGGATATTTCAGATTCCCAACACCCTGGTCAGAGATGGTACTCCAACCCTGAAGCTGGGAATCAGAGGTTTGTTTGCCAAGGCTGGAAAGGGGAGAAAGGGAATGGGTAAGGGGAAGGGAGAAGACTGGGGGGAGGGGGGCCTGCTATGAGCTATCCTAATCCCTCTTCTCTCTGGGACATTCCAGCTAGGTGAGCAGAAAAGCCCGCAAAACAGAAAAGTTTGGTTTCAAGGGCAGGGTGGAGAGGACTAGAATGAGTGTGAACTTTCAGGTTGGGGGCTTACAGACATATTGAGAGAATTGCTTCCTAAGTGGAACAGCAAAAAAAAAAAAGAAAAAAAAAAAAGCAAAGGTATTAAAAACTGGTGGCCCACCCAATGTGTGAGCCTGCACTAATTAATCCACCAATTAATGTCAGTAAGTCACAGAAGTCTGCATGATCTGCTGACAACCATGGCAGAATCCAACTGTACTCCACTGAGATTGCTGAGGGACCTCCAGGTTTGCTGTCTCTATTTAATATTCCAAGCCATTCACAAATAACTCAACAATGCCCATTGACGGTATCGGCTCCAAAATGGTTAGTAACGTGTGTTTGCATGACGCATGCCTTAAAATCTGTGTCTCAGTCAAAATGTGCAAATTTTAAATCCCCCAAGCTTCAGGCTATGGGCAAAACTTCAGAAATCCATGCAAATTTGGGAGCAGGAAATGTGTAGTTTCCTCATCCAGAGGCAATTTGTTTAGTCCCTGGTTGCACAAAACATACAGAAATTGTAAACTGAGAAGAATCTTGGAGAGCTTGAAGATCAGTTGTTCACCTACTCTGAATTAGTCATTTCACACAGATACACAGATATGTATTCCAATGATATTGATGTATTCTCCCACATATTTACTAGTGGCACCACCCAAAAAAAATTACAGAAAATTTGGAAGCACTAACCTTGCTTTATCCCACATTTGCAACTGGCATTCATTTGCGGTTACTCACACACTCATGAAATGAACACGTGTCAGTAGAAAAATAATTTCTGGGAATTGTCCACCCTGCATTATAGGGTTTAGTTCATGCCACCTACAGCTTTGAGCTGTGAAAAATGCCAGTGTTTTGGCTCCACCCCTTCTGTTTCCAGACCCGCCTACAAGTGGGGTGCAGCCCTCGAATTTGCCTCTTGATCTGGAAGAGATTCTGCACCCCTATAATAAGTGATCGTCTCCACCTCCCTTCTGTCTTAAAAATGGGGAAGTTGTCGATTGAAGAATCAAGGCCGCCCCTTTTCCTTCGCACATCTCCAGCTTGCTTAACATCCAGCCTAATGAAGTGTTACAGAAATGCTGAATGCTCGCTCACTTTAGCCTTATGCAAGCATTCGGCCTGCTCAACACGGGAAGTTTGGAAACTGTGTGGGCAGGAAGGGAAATGCTGGGAACAGGGCTTGCCACCTCATGTTGCAAGCCAAATCTAAATACCAAGACAAAGGAGCAGACCTTGCATGACGGGGTGGACAGGGCCAAATGTCAGGGCTTTCACATGCCAGCTCCTGGCAAAGGCCGTAATTCATAAGCCACTTACGAAAAACAGATCATTTGCTTCTGGCTTGGCCTCCTTGACTGACATATCTGATGCTGCGGGTTTGTGGGCCACGTGGACACTCTAGAATTCAGGACTGGGGGTGTCCTCTTTTTGGGGACCAATGTTCCTCATATCCCATTTGGCTGATGGAGCTGCAGGAAAACAGTCTGAGGCCTCCAAGGTGTTGCTAGGGCAACCACTCAGCCCGGGACTGGCAGTTGGGAGTTGGAATTCCAGGATCTGGAAGACGGGCAGTGGAGCAAGGAACAGGCAAACTACAGCCCAGGATTCAGGGACCAGGGAAAAGAGATGGGGCCAGAAAGGGCATGGTTTAGGGAGCAAAGAGGTTGGCATCTGACTAGGAAACAAACCCTAAGCCTGGGTTTCAAAAATAACCCATCTGAGCAGCTGAAGCTTTTTGCACAGGATGGACATGGCAAGTTTTTAAAAAATACACTTCTTGTACTTGCAGATCAATCTCCGGTTAAAAACGAGCAGTGAGGGGTGGTTGAAAATTTGGCAACAGCAGGGAGGGGGTAGAGAAGAGAGGATCCCCTACAGCTCCCTACACCCACTCTGAATGATTGCATGATTTAAGGAAAGTTATACCTATAGATTTGTGCATCATCAAGGGATGTCTTCCACAGAAATGCCTGCACTCTGAGATTCTTCCGATTTGAGTAATTTTTTTCTAGCTGCCAGTCAAGAAGGTGCCCACATATAACCAGTCAAACAAGGCAAGATCTGTGCACAAGTTGGAAGTGATGGCACACAAGGAAGGAGGAGGGGAGGGGGAGCTTAAGTCTTGCAGCAGGGCTTCTCATCTCCCTCCAGCTGCGAGCCGCCAACGAGGCTGGAAGAAGCTGCATGGGCCACGAAGAACATCCCGCTGGGAACAGCTCAGGGCCAAATGACTTAGAAGATCACAGCTATCTCTAGTTCAAGGAACCGGGGTTGGTGATCAAGCAGCCCTTCTTCTGTCCAAGACCCTCTCCAACCACTACAGTCACTATGGGATCAGAATGGCAGATAAACTGTCTTGCTATCAGGTGGCTTCCCGGGTACTCTGCACATGTTATGATGCTGCCCTACTCTGCTAGCAACCTCATCTTGCTTCAAACACCAGGGCCACCCACGTTTAGAGCTAGACTGAGGTTCGAGGGGTCCTCTAGAGGTTGCTAGAATCCAACTCCCATTGTCCCCGGCACAGGCTCTTTGTCCCCCTGTTCCCGAGTCTTCTCCCAGTCATCCAGATGAACCGCTGCCACATGCTTTCAAATAAACGGACACGTGAGATTTCATTGGCTTGCATTGCAGTTTGACAGCATCACTTTAGAAAGAAAACACATACATACATACATACATATATATATAGTAATAAAGTGATTATTATTTTTATTTCATTGCATTTTATGCTGCCTTTCTGCCTCTTGCGAGGAATCCAAAGTGGCTTTCATAGCACTCCTCCACTCCATTTTTATCCTCAGAGCAACAGCCCTGTGAGGTGGGTTAGGCTGAGCATGAGGGGCTCAGAGTCACTCGGTGTACTTCATGCCTGAATGAGGACTATAAACCAGAGGGGTTCAACACTGCATCACTCTCAGGCAAATTTCTACCTCTCTGAACACAGTTTCTACTGTGTTCCAGTAAATTAAGGCACACAGTGTGTTGTTTCACTCTCTATGGGCAGTTCAACCCACAGACCTGATCTGCACATAACAAGCCAGTCTGTACCATCTTTGAAAAGTGAGTTGTTGAATTGGGGGTTGATGTTACATGAAAATGCTGCACTATAGTTTAACTACGGGTTGTTACCTGTGGAAAAACCCAGACTTCACATCCCAACAACAAACTTGGATTCTCTTTCTGGTTTGTTTGTGGTATGCAGCCGATGGTTAAACCACAGTTCTGGATCTGTATGTAATCATAACAACCCACATTTCAACAACCTAGGATTCAAAGACATCCCGTGGTTAAGCTGCACTCTGGTGCTGTTAGATGCACTGCAGGCCACTGTCAGTTGTGCACCCTTGTTTCTTTGACTTTCAAACAACAACTTTGGAATTGTCATCACATGTAAACTACGTCTATGGGATGATTATATGCTGTTGAATTCTGGATTATTGTTACATGCAAACCCAAGATGATGGATTACCTATGGCTTATTAACCCTGCACAACCTGGGAAAAGAACCCAAGATTTGTTGTGAGCTGTGAAGTCAGGTTACTAGAGGCCACCATTATATGTGGATTCAGAACTGTGGATATTCATGGATTGTTTCTCCAAGCTACAAAAGCAGCAGGTAAGAAAAATGTCGAGCTGTGCCCTATATGCCTGTACTACAATGCCATAAATGCGTTTGCAATTCAGAGTCCCAAAAGACAAAGAAGAGGAAATCAACCAAAGATTTTTGGTTTTTTGTGGGGGAGTCTATTTTGCATGCCTGCCTAACAGTCAGATGTATACAATGCAAATCTGCCTGTCCAGGCTTGTAAATACTGTCTCTGTTGAATGTGAATTTCCCATTCAACTGATAAAAAACACAAGAGAAAACAAAAACAAGCTGGGACACACTAAGTTATCTATTGGGAAAAAACAAAGCAAGACAAAAGACAGGCAATTACCCACAATCCACAGCTTGTTCTCACAGGCTCTCTCTCAATCTCTCTGTGTTTTACTAAAACATTTTTAAAAGATACTATCTTGCCTCTAAAATGCAAATGAAGAAAGCAAATGCACACAACGTTATATGATCATTTCACAAGAAAATGGCATGGAAAATGAACGTTTTTAAACGCTAAGTACATTGCTGCAGTTCTGTTTCTCACCTAAAGGATTTGGTAGTCTGTACACAAGAGACTCACATAAGCACTAAGATTCCAAGTCCACACCTTTTATTCCAAGGGAAACATTTAAAACGAAAAATATGATAGGTGTAGAATACAAACGGAAACTACATTTCATGTGCTATTTCTGCGAGATCAACTGCCAAGATGCCAGTCAGACAAAAATAAACACACTTAAGAAAAATATCCTCACAATGTCTTTAAAAACACCCACATCCTTATCTACAAATCCGTGAACTTTCCTACCAGAAATTCTTATTTAACTACTTCATTGCTTTTATCCACCAGCACAGCAATATCCTAACTTTTCCACAACAAATTATTCTCAGCTGTACTCAGCAATGCAAACCAATATTTCCTTCTTTCACTGTGCTGACAAATAGCAAAGCTAGCAAACGCATTGAGGCTTACCAAAGTAACGCACACTTTCAGCAAAGTCTCTGCAGCTAAAGAAAATTCCATTTTTTCTCAAGACAGTTGCATCAGCCAACAATCTGGCATGTGCAAGGAGGCTGTCCAAAAAAGGAGAATTTAAGGAAGCAAATAACACATTCTTTTTAAAAGTGGACAGGGAGAGAGAGAGAGACAGAGGAGAAAAACAAGTTTTTATACAGAAGTTGGGCAAAGATCACATTGCAAGAGCCTGGAATGTGTTCAGTTTAAACAAAACCTTCCAAGAAGGAGGGACTAGCTACTTTTGTCAATAATTAGAGGAAAGCCAAACCTCAGATTGGAAAGCTGTGATCCTGTGCAGACTTAGGGGGGGAGCAAGTCCTATAGAACTCAATGGGACTTGCTGCAAGCCGCTGTGGGGGAACTTTCTCTACAGGGTTTCTTACTGGCAGTGGCACCATGCTGAATCTTCAAACCATGGACCATAGCATGGCCTGACCTACATAGCCAACCTCACACAGTAGCACCAAACCCTACCTCCCTGGGAGAAAAAAATCACAACCGAGATGTGACAACTACAGGAAAAGAAAAAAGGCTTTTCCACAATATACACATTTTGGGAAGTAGCGCAAACAAACATCACAGGTGAAAACTAAACCTGGTTGAGCTTGGTTAGCCTCCATTTCCCTCCTTTGCAGCCGACAAATGAAGCAAAACAAAAGTGCTCAGGGGCAGGAACGTGGGTGGGTTTTCTGGAAAGCTCCCTGTGAAAAGTCTAAAAGCATCTAATGATGAAACAGGTGCCAATTCCTTCACCAGTGGTGTACTGAAGCGGCATTTACAGGGTCAATGTTTCAAGATTTTTGAATAGCAGGGACTTGGAAGCCATGTGCCACCCCCAGCCACAGGCTCCCCTGTTCCCTTTGAGCCACAATCCTCACAGTGAGCAGGCCACAGGGAAGGAGTCCATGCGAAAGTAGAACCATGGTGCTTTTTAGACGGGGACTCGGGAGATGAGGGTCCAAGTCCCCCACTCAGCCACGAAGCCCACCGGGTCACTTTGGACCAGTCGCTCAGTCTCCGCCTTAGCTACCTCACAGGGTTGTTGTTATGAGGATAAAAGGAGAGGAAGGGAGCTTTTTAACCTGTTCCTTGCATGAGGAAGAAAGGTGGGCTATCAATGCAAGGTAATAAGTATGAAATTGCCATAATAGTTAGCAGGTTGGACTGGGAATTCTTGCCTTCACTCAGCCTTGAAGCTCACTGCAAATCGTAATAACCAAGAATGAGAACTGGGGAAACAAAGGGCAAGCACTGTGCTCTCCATGTCTTGGTTTCATGAAAAGAAAGTGGGCAAGAGGAACTTGGAACACTTCCAGGCAGATCTCCTTCTCCTTCTTGATTTTCCCAGAAGGGAAATGCAAATTTGGAAATAAAGGCAGAAGGGAAAAGGAGGCATTCTTCCAGCTGGATCTCTGTCTCCTGGGACACCTTGCAAACGTCTCTTGTTGGGATTGTTGAGAGCGGCGGTCAGAGACACTTTGGTGGCCTCAAGGCTGACGAAGGCTGTTTGCAGGCTCAGGCTGCTTCCTCATCTGTCTGCACTTTTATCAGGACAGCTTTCCAGCTAATGGAGCCAAGACGTGCCTTGTTCGTAGGGATGGGAAAAACAAGATCTTCCTTTGGGGCCAGTGCAAACCTCAAAGTGTCTTTATTGCTTGCCCTTGAAATCATAACATAAATAGAACCTTGGAAAGTTCATCTGCTCTTTTGCAAGCTAGTGAAGGGCTGGGCTTCCAGGAAGGCTGCTCTGGAAAGGACCGTTAGATTAATGAGGTCTGCTCCTCGTTTCCTCCCAAGAAGCTCCCAAGCCTGGCAACCAAAAAGAACTCTCATGTTGAATATGTGGGGTCAGTTGCATGAAATGCCCAGATAGCAGCATAGGAACAAAGAAAGAAAACTATATTCAGGATCCAACCAGCAAGTTTCCTAACAATAATGCTACTATAGCTTTCGGTGCAATCAGAAAGCCTTGGGATTCAGTGCCTCTGGAGGCCATTATCCAGTGCCCTATGTCCAAGTCTTGAAAATAATAAGCATGCGCAAGCATCTAGTCCTCAAGCATATGGTGAGAAAATGAAGAAATGTGCAAGCAGTGTTAACAGGAGAGTAAGTGGGCACTGCTCAGTTATATCTTTCTCCTGACCTCTTGTTATCTTTTCCAAATATTTTCTCCATTTAATTAAAATGTCAGGTGGAAATACCCAGTTCAGCATAAAGCATAAAAGTTTTGAAAGCACATATAAATAAATGAAACAAAACTATTTAGTTCCTTTGCCCTAAATGCCAAATTTGGATCTGCAAGTTTTGATTGTGTCTGAAGATGGTCACTTCTAACTGGCTATGCAGAAGGTCTACACTTCTATAAATGCCCGGCATGCCAATTTTGGCTGTATGTCACTTCCTTCGCTCTTTAAACTATTTCTAAAAGTGGCATTCCAGGGTTACTTGCTCAAGCAGTAGCAAACCCGAAAGGGGTTCCCAGAGATCCTGGCTGCTGGGAGAATTGTGCTACAGCCCAGCACCTCTTCAGCAGAGGGCAGATACAGGGAGGGGACAGTGACGGAGCTGGGGACAGAGAAGGCCTGCATAATGGCTCGGCTAAGATGATCAGGGCTCGTCGCTAGCAAGCTTTACTAGAAATGGTGCTGCCATCTCTCCCTGCATCCTACCACCCATTCAAGATGCAAAAGCTGGAGAAATTGGCATTTAAAAGTTCCAACAACTTTTTCTGTCTTCAGGTCCAGAACAATGATATACTAAAATACACATTACTTGCAGTACCCCTTTTTAGCTTCCTTAAAATGGGACCATCAAGATTGACAGCACTGTAGTTAGTTATAACTAACTTAAGGTCCATTCACTTCCATGGATCTATTCTAAGAAGGTCTGACATTGGATACTAGCCTAGAGTAGTCCTTTCCACCTTGGTCTAATAATGACCAGCTGTCTTCTTTTCTTTTCTTTCCCCTAAAGGCATTAACTTATTAGAAAAACCAAAAAGATACTTGAATCAGTGACCAGTTTATTTTCTGTGCTAGTTACTTGGTGCACAGATACAAAATGTTAGCCATTACTGTCAAACAATGAAATTAACTATAACAAAACTGTAATGAAGGGTTATCATGCGTGCCATCCACATTAAGGTTTCTGTAGGGATGGACAATTCATTGGAAGTTCTCCCCTGTGGTTTTTATCCTGGAACACCATGGCCAGCTGACAGTTACAATATAAACAAAAAATAAACTCAGGAATTGAGTCAAATATGGCAACAGAACACTACACAGCTAGATCATGTGGACATAGAAACAAAGAAATAGAGCGAGTCAGAAGGGGCCTCCCAGGCCATCTAGTCTGACTTCCGGCACCAGCCGGCTCCGCTCGTGACATGCCCACCATGTGGACATCCAGCCTATCCTTGAACACCCACACCGATGGGCCCTCAACGACCTCTTGTGGAAGCCCATTCCACACCCTCGGGGTCCTGACTGTCAGTAAGTGCTTCCTGGCATCTAAATGGGACCTTGGTTCCTTGAGCTTGGCTCTGTTGGAGCGCGCCCTGCCTTCCTCTGCAGGGGAGAACAGGTCTCTACCCACCTCCGTGTGACATCCCCTCACATACCTGTATGTCACCAACAGATCCCCTCTAAGTCTCCTCTTCTCCAGGCTGAGGAGACCCAGTTTCCTCAGTCTCGCCTCATACCCCATCCCCTGCAAACCAGCCACCTCCCTTGTGACCCTGCGCTGCACTGACTCCAACCTGGCTATATCCTTTCTGTAATGAGGGGCCCAAAACTGAATACAAACTGGACTTCCTGCTTCCCACAGAAAGCAAGGTGCGTCACACATGGAGACGGCAATGCAGCCTTCCTGAATCTTGACTCTCCCCGCAGGTCTTAAGCTATGATTCCCACCATCCCCAGTCCATGTGGCCACCAGCCATGCAGTCTGAAGATGATAAGAACTGTAGTCCCAGTATCAGGAAAGCACCAGGTTGGGGAACATTGGCTTTGGGTCATACAATAGGGAGTCTATTGACAAAAGCTGGCTGGTCCAATGAATTGTATATACAAGGACTTGAAATTCCCACTAAGAGAATATTGCCTTGGATCTGGAGTTAAGTGCTCTGAAATCATTGGGATTTTGGTTTGGCATGACCCATTGTTTTATTGAAATATTTTCTAAGCTATCCAAAGACACCTATGGAAAAGTGTAAAGGTGTAAATAAAATAGATACCAGCTTTTATAGGCCTAAAATCACAACCCTTTCTGACTGTATTTTAGTCACACCATGAGGACCATAATTTGCCACAAATTTTCCACACAAAGAAATGAGGAGGCCATGCCTGATACACTGGCTGGTTTCATGCTGCAATTAACTTTTTCTCACCCATGATGACTACATTTAAGAAATAATGGTGTATTTATTGCACAGTGCAAAGAAGTATGTGGGACTCTGACTTTCACCAAGTCAGATTATTTTCTTACAGTATTCCGATGAAAAGAACAGTTGCATCAAACTTTGCAGTTGCTTAACATAATATAAAACCACACAAAGCTTGCATCCTTGCATCCACCCCCCCCCCCCCCCGGCCCCAAATCAAACATTTCAGCTCAAAAACACTTTCGGCTAAGTAAAACTCATTTGCTTTCCATTTTAAAGTTGTTTTTGTTATTAGGTATAAACGTCAAACAAAAATGCCAAATCAGATCCTGATAGATTTCAGGCACTGGAAAAGACAATTGCTATTCAAAACAATTTGAAAAGCCCACATCACTAAAGGGCAAATGACTTATAAGGTCATCCAACTTTTTGGTGTGTTTTTAAAGCACGTGACTTTCTGTTTAATGTGACTCCATGCATTTTGAAAAGAAAGGTGCCTCAACAGGATCGGATCTCTGCACCCACTGCCTTTTGAAAACACCACCCTAGAAAGCATGTGTGTGTGCGGGGGGGGGGGGTTCAGGGGGAGGGATAATTTTCAGGATGGAAAACATAATGTGATGTTTGGTCTCTGCATTAGCTGTGACTCTCACTTTTGCTATGCTTGGTCTGAGCTGAACAGCTAGTTCCCAAGAAACCCTAAACTCGATCTATCCCTGCAACTTCTCTGGAAAATAAATTCCAGGCCAAATGACCTCAAACGCCCAGTTCCAAGAAACCCTTCTGAACAGACTGCCAGTGCTACCTACCCCGTTCCAAGCAGCCTCTGAAGACGCAAGGTGCAACAGTCACCTCACATGCCCCTAACCCTAACCCTACACATTTAAATGAGGGGTTGATTGCGTGTGCCTCTTCCAGGCTGGGGAGAGAAATGCATTGTAGAACCAATTTTCACTGCTGTGTCCTCCCTTCCTGAACACTATTTAGATTTGCCATTGACTTGGCAGCCTTCCCTGGTTTTCATTCCATGTTAAAATTCAAGGTGAACTTAAAAGGGGGAAACTAACGCGGCAGAGAAAAGCAGGAGGTGGTCAGGCTGCAAGAGTGAAGTGGGAGCAGAGAATCCGATTGCGTTGCACATGCTCGTTTTACCAACGCTGCCGGGCAGTGCAACCGTTCCGAGAGGCAGCGCAGAGCTGCTCACATCCAGCCTTCCCAGCAGGGTGACACGGCAGCCTAATCCCCATTAATGCAACCAGTCTCCTAATATTATACTGGGATCAGATCCAGAAGCCCGACTAATCTCAGTGCATTAGACCCAGCTATCAAGATGAGATCAGCGAGACAATTGCTCTAGGAAGAGAAATCCAGGGTGCAAACCACATTCATTAAGCACCCAGATGAATGGCTTTCCCGCACGGAGTGTGTCGGGCCAGCTTGTGCCCTGGTTATTTATTTAGGAGGTTCCAATCCGGCTCTTCACTGAGGGAAGTCCCTGGGTGGCTCATAACATATACTGTAAGCATAAGAAAAGCATCAAATCCTTCAAAGGCACTCACGGTGGTGGTGGATTTTACAGAGTCAGCACTCATCCTGATAGACCTCACAGCCGTGCCCCCAAGCAGCTGCATTGATCCAAGTCAGCTTTGCCCGGCCAGGAGCAGGTCTTCGGTGAGGCTAAGGGGTCTGGACGGCCCATTTGTGTCCAAGCCACCCAAAATACCCGACACTGCAAGGATTGCCCATTTTTGCTGTGGAAAGTTGCTTCCCTCCAGCCCCTGCTGCTCAGCTGCTGTGCAGACTGCAGCTAAGCTCAGAGGAACAGAAAACTGGAGGGAGGGGGCGACAGGCAGGGCCCTGCTCAAAAAAGGCACCAGTGCTGCATCGCCACGCCACAGAAGACACGGAGTCACTGACGGGGCATTCTGATGACCTGCCTGCAAAGCTATCCATTAAGCAAGTGTGTCGGGGCACCTTGGCCAAGCCGGAAAAGCAAGGGCCAGCAGCCAGAGGGGCGACCGCTTGTGGAAGCGGAGCAGGGGGTTAGTCTCGATGCTTACAGGCTCCTTCCAGCTCTACTGCTAGTTACTCTATGGGTTCTAGTCACCGGATTCAATGGGACTTGCTTGGGGTTACCACCCAGCAGAGGCGAGTTAAGACAATCCGCCAGGAGCAGCACCCTTTAAGAAGAGTGACCAAATGCTGAAGTACTTTTTATTTTTAAATCAGTCTATACCTGGCACTGGCAGAAGGTCCTGATCCCACTATACCACCACAAGCACCACCCTTTCTGTCCCGGGCATGGCCTGAGTTTCCAGGCATTCCCTTCTCTCATTTGGTTTTGGACCAGGAGCCTCCACTGCTTATGCTTGAAATGCTTCCACCTCCCTGGGACGGGCTCATTTCAGCTGAACTGAAAGTTGGGATGCGTGGTCCATTCCCAGGCATCATAACCCCCATGAGATCATCAGTAAGCAGTATCTGATGCTGTTAGGACATCGTTATTATGGTGCTGCTTTTATGCCCGTTGTAAACCATCCAAAGAGCCTTGAGGCTTGTGTGACAGTACACAAAAGTGTTAAAAATAAACAAATAAATATCCCCCCTCCCCTTGCAAGCAATCCACAGCAGTGTATGGGGTTCTCCTCCTCTCAGTCTCATCCTCACAGCAACGACCCTGTGAGGTAGGCTGGGCTGAGAGTCTGCGACTGGCCCCAAGCACCCAGGGGCTTCTTGGTTGAATGAATACAGCCCAGATCTCCTGAGTGCCAGTCAAGCCTCTCAACCACTACACAACATTAGCTCCCTAAAGCCCCATGTGGACTTACAACACTGATGCCACAAATGCTGGCAAACTGAAATGATTTGAAAAACAGGTGTGCAAATGCACCGCAGAATCGTTCCTGGGCTGGACCGGATCTGCTTTTCACACCAGCTGAGCGCAAGCACAGGACCGGGGCAAGATGGACACCACGAACACCATGTGGGAACTTGCATGAATGTCTATAAATATCAAGAAAGCTGCAGAAAAAACACCCTGGCAAGGTGATAAGAGAAAGTGATAAAAAGCAGAGAGCCCAACCCACAATCGCCACAGCTGCTGTGGCCTTAACTACATCAGGGCCTGGGAGAGTTTTAGGATGCAACAAACAGAAGAAATAAAACCCGAGGCAGTTCCTTCACACCTCATAAAAGAAGAGGCAGAATACAGAGAAGCCACAAGTCACTATCCCTCCTTGTCTCAGAGAGTGTGGAAAACACTGCTCGTCATCTTGCAACCCCAAGAGACTGGAAGGTGAAGGTAGAAAAGCTCTGGATTTTCCAAGCCCCAATTTAATCCTCGGCAACTCTGCCGTATTCCATACATAGTAATGCAGATCTCTGCAGAAAGAGGAGCAAATCACTCATGCCACATTAGATCTTTTTATTATTTTCTGGATGGCATAGAGAAAATGACCCATCAAAATGCCCTGTCTGATAATGCTACTGTTCTCCAAGGCTTTGGCCGGGACTCCTTCCCTCCGTATGTGAGCTTTTCCCAGGCCAGTGACCTCCAGGAGTTTTGGACTACCACTCCTGTTAGCCCCAGCCAGTCTGGACAGTGGCCAAGGCTGAGGATTGAGGCAATTCATCCACCCTCTCCATACACTCCCAAATCTCTTGTTGCTTTAAGGATCTCCTCTCCACCCCTCCTACTCCTTCCTCAAGCTCTCCGTGTCCTTATCTTTTCAGTGCCAACCGGAACGCGGAGGCTGGCCGAGGCAAACAGTGCTTCACAAGCGAGGCCTTCCATCTGCTGCATATTTGCACACGAGCAGGGGGTAAGACAGAGCTGGAAGCATGTTAGGAACATGGGGGAGAGGCAACATGAAGGAGGTTATGAGGTCAACTTCAGCTAGAATTGCTACTTGTGTAATGATCAACAACCTCAGATATGCAGATGATGCCACTCAAAGGGCAGAAAGTGAAGAGGAACTAAAGAGGCTCTTGATGCAGGTGAAGGAGGAAAGTGCAAAAGTTGGTTTGAAACTCAACATTAAGAAAACTAAGATCATGGCATCCAGACCTCTCACTTCCTGGCAAATAGATAGGGAAGAAATGGAGGTAGTGACAGATTTTATTTTCCTGGGCACCAAGATCACCACAGACAGGGACTGCAGCCAAGAAATTAAAAGATGCTTGCTCCTGGGGGGGAAAGCTATGGCAAATTTAGACAGCATGCTATTATTTATTTATTTATTTATTTATTTATTTATTTATTTATTTATTTAAAACATTTTTATGCCGCCCCCAACACAACAAAGCCTCGGGGCGGCTCACAGCAAAAACAAAATATACAAATATAACAATTATACAACAAAAATATTAAAACCCGGTGCATCTCGGCTTAAAAGATTTAAAATCCTATAAATACCAATAAATTAACAATTAAAATAAGTTTCAAATAAAAAGGTCTTAGCCTGGCGCCGAAAAACAAATAACGACGGCGCCAGGCGGACCTCTCTT